>NW_028323395.1:0-52675 GCF_984573655.1 Nuphar pumila | reverse complement strand
TCTATAACTCGTCGGGATTTTCAAATCCAGTTTTATAACTGGTCGGGATTTTCAAATCCAGATTTTATAACTGGTCGGGATTTTCAAATTCAGTTTCTATAACTGGTCAGGATTTTCAAATCCAGTTTCTAAAACTGGTCGGGATTTTCAAATCCAGTTTTTATAACTGGTCGGGATTTTCAAATTCAGTGTTATAACTGGTCGGGATTTTCAACTCCAGTTTCTATAACTGGTCGGGATTTTCAAATTCAGTGTTATAACTGGTCGGGATTTTCAAATCCAGTTTCTATAACTGGTCGGGATTTTGAAATCTAGTTTCTATAACTGGTCGGGATTTTCAATTCCAGATTTTATAACTGGTCGGAATTTTCAAATCCAGTTTCTATAACTGGTCGGGATTTTCAAATCCAGTTTCTATAACTGGTCGGGATTTTGAAATCCAGTTTCTATAACTGGTCGGGATTTTCAAATACAGTTTCTATAACTGGTCGAGATTTTCAAATCCAGTTTCTATAACTCGTCGGCATTTTCAACACCAGTTGTTATAACTGGTCGGGATTTTCAAATCCAGTATCTATAACTGGTCGGAATTTTCAAATCTAGTGTCATAACAGGTCGGAATTTTTAAATCCAGTTTCTATAACTGGTCGGGATTTTCAAATCCAGTTTTATAACTGGTCAGGATTTTCAAATCCAGTTTCTATAACTGGTCGGGATTTTCAAATCCAGTTTCTAAAACTGGTCAGAATTTTGAAATCCAGTTTCTATAACTGGTTGGGATTTTCAAATATAGTTTCTATAACTGGTCGAGATTTTCAAATCCAGTTTCTATAACTGGTCGGGATTTTCAACTCCAGTTTTTATAACTGGTTGGGATTTTCAAATCCAGTTTCTATAACTGGTCGGGATTTTGAAATCTACTGTCATAACTGGTCGGGATTTTTAAATCCAGTTTCTATAACTGGTCGGGATTTTCAAATCCAGTTTTATAACTCGTCCGGATTTTCAAATCCAGTTTCTATAACTGATGGGGATTTTTAAATCCAGTTTTATAACTGGTTGGGATTTTCAAATCCAGTTTTATAACTAGTCGGGATTTTCAAATCCAGTTTCTATAACTGGTCGGGATTTTCAAATCCAGTTTTATAATTGGTCGGAATTTTCAAATCTAGTGTTATAACTGATCAGGATTTTCAAATCCAGTTTCTAAACCTGGTGTGGATTTTCAAATCCAGTTTTATAACTAGTCAGGATTTTTAAATCCAGTTTTTATAACTGGTCGTGATTTTCAAAATTCAGTTTTTACAACTGGTCGGAATTTTCAAATCCAGTTTCTAAAACTGGTCGAGATTTTCAAATCTAGTTTTTATAACTGGTCGGGATTTTCAAATCCAGTTTTTACAACTGGTCAGGATTTTCAAATCCAGTTTCTATAACTGGTCGGGATTTTCAAATCCAGTTTTATAACTGGTCGGGATTTTCAAATCCAGTTTTATAACTGATCGGGATTTTCAAATCCATTTTCTATAACTAGTCGGGATTTTCAAATCTAGTTTTTATAACTGGTCAGGATTTTTAAATCCAGTTTCTATAACTGGTCGGGATTTTCAAATCTAGTTTCTATAACTGGTCAGGATTTTCAAATCCAGTTTCTAAAACTGGTCGGGATTTTCAAATCCAGTTTTTATAACTGGTCGGGATTTTCAAAATTCAGTTTTTACAACTGGTCGGGATTTTCAAATCCAGTTTCTATAACTGGTCGGGATTTTCAAATCCAGTTTCTATAACTGGTCGGGATTTTCAAATCCAGTTTCTATAACTGGTCGTGATTTTCAAATCTAGTGTCATAACTGGTCGGGATTTTCAAATCCAATTTCTATAACAGGTCGGGATTTTCAAATCCAGTTTTATAACTGGTCAGAATTTTCAAATGCAGTTTCTATAACTGGTCGGGATTTTTAAATCTAGTTTTGTAACTGGTTGGGATTTTCAAATCCAGATTTATAACTGGTCGGGATTTTCAAATCCAGTTTCTATAACAGGTCCGGATTTTCAAATCTAGTTTTATAATTGGTCGGGATTTTCAAATCCAGTGTTATAACTGATCAGAATTTTCAAATCCAGTTTCTATAACTCGTCGGGATTTTCAAATCCAGTTTTATAACTGGTCGGGATTTTCAAATCCAGTTTTTATAACTGGTCGGGATTTTCAAATGCAGTTTCTATAACTGGTCAGGATTTTCAAATCAAGTTTCTATAACTGGTCGGGATTTTCAAATCCAATTTTTATAACCGATCGGGATTTTCAAATTCAGTGTTATAACTGGTCGGGATTTTCAAATCCAGTTTCTATAACTGGTCGGGATTTTGAAATCCAGTTTCTATAACTGGTAGGGATTTTCAATTCCAGATTTTATAACTGGTCGGGATTTTCAAATCCAGTTTCTATAACTGGTCGGGATTTCCAAATCCAGTTTCTATAACTGGTCAGGATTTTCAAATCCAGTTTCTATAATTGGTCGGGATTTTAAAATCAAATTTCTATAACTGGTCAGGATTTTCAAATCCAGTTTCTATAACTGGTCGGAATTTTCAAATCTAGTTTTTATAACTGGTCGGGATTTTCAAATCCAGTTTCTATAACTGGTTGGGATTTTCAAATCTAGTGTCATAACTGGTCGGGATTTTCAAATCCAGTTTTTTAACTGGTCGGCATTTTCAAATCCATTTGCTATAACTGGTCGGGATTTTCAAATCTAGTTTTATAATTGGTCGGGATTTTCAAATCCAGTGTTATAACTGATCAGGATTTTCAAATTTAGTTTCTATAACTCGTCGGGATTTTCAAATCCAGTTTTATAACTGGTCGGGATTTTCAAATCCAGTTTTCATAACTGGTCAGGATTTTCAAATTCAGTTTCTATAACTGGTCAGGATTTTCAAATCCAGTTTCTATAACTGGTCGGGATTTTCAAATCCAGTTTTTATAACTGGTCGGGATTTTCAAATTCAGTGTTATAACTGGTCGGGATTTTCAAATCCAGTTTCTATAACTGGTCGGGATTTTCAAATCCAGTTTCTATAACTGGTCGGTATTTTGAAATCCAGTTTTTATAACTGGTCGGTATTTTCAAATCCAGTTTTTATAACTGGTCGGGATTTTCAAATCCAGTTTCTATAACTGGTCGGGATTTTCAAATTCAGTTTTATAACTGGTCGGGATTTTCAAATCTAGTTTCTATAACTGGTCGGGATTTTCAAATCCAGTTTCTATAACTGGTCGGGATTATCAAATCCAGTTTCTATAACTGGTCGGGATTTTCAAATCTAGTTTTTATAACTGGTCGGGATTTTCAAATCCAGTTTTTGTAACTGGTCGGGATTTTCAAAATTCAGTTTTTACAACTGGTCGGTATTTTCAAATCCAGTTTCTATAACTGGTCGGGATTTTCAAATCCAGTTTCTATAACAGGTCGGGATTTTCAAATCCAGTTTCTATAACTGGTCGTGATTTTCAAATCTAGTGTCATAACTGGTCGGGATTTTCAAATCCAATTTCTATAACTGGTCGGGATTTTCAAATCTAGTGTTATAACTGGTCAGGATTTTCAAATGCAGTTTCTATAACTGGTCGGGATTTTTAAATCTAGTTTTATAACTGGTTGGGATTTTCAAAAACAGATTTATAACTTATCGGGATTTTCAAATCCAGTTTCTATAACAGGTCCGGATTTTCAAATCTAGTTTTATAATTGGTCGGGATTTTCAAATCCAGTGTTATAACTGATCAGAATTTTCAAATCCATTTTCTATAACTCGTCGGGATTTTCAAATCCAGTTTTATAACTGGTCGGGATTTTCAAATCTAGTTTTTATAACTAGTCGGGATTTTCAAATCCAGTTTCTATAACTGGTCAGGATTTTCAAATCAAGTTTCTATAACTGGTCGGGATTTTCAAATCCAATTTTTATAACCGATCGGGATTTTCAAATTCAGTGTTATAACTGGTCGGGATTTTCAAATGCAGTTTCTATAACTGGTCGGGATTTTGAAATCCAGTTTCTATAACTGGTCGGGATTTTCAATTCCAGATTTTATAACTGGTCGGGATTTTCAAATCCAGTTTTTATAACTGGTCGGGATTTTCAAATCCAGTTTCTATAACTGGTCGAGATTTTCAAATCCAGTTTCTATAACTGGTCGGAATTTTCAAATCCAGTTTCTATAACTGGTCGGGATTTTCAACTCCAGTTTTTATAACTGGTCGGGATTTTCAAATCAAGTATCTATAACAGGTCAGGATTTTCAAATCTAGTGTCATAACTGGTCGGGATTTTTAAATCCAGTTTCTATAACTGGTCGGGATTTTCAAATCCAGTTTTATAACTGGTCAGGATTTTAAAATTCAGTTTCTATAACTGGTCGGGATTTTCAAATCCAGTTTCTATAACTGGTCGGGATTTTTAAATCCAGTTTTATAACTGCTCGGGATTTTCAAATCCAGTTTTATAACTGGTCGGGATTTTCAAATCCATTTTCTATAACTGGTCGGGATTTTCAAATCTAGTTTTATAATTGGTCGGGATTTTCAAATCCAGTGTTATAGCTGATCAGGTTTTCAAATTCAGTTTCTATAACTCGTCGGGATTTCAAATCCAGTTTTATAACTGGTCGGGATTTTCAAATCCAGATTTTATAACTGGTCGGGATTTTCAAATTCAGTTTCTATAACTGGTCAGGATTGTCAAATCCAGTTTCTAAAACTGGTCGGGATTTTCAAATCCAGTTTTTATAACTGGTCGGGATTTTCAAATTCAGTGTTATAACTGGTCGGGATTTTCAACTCCAGTTTCTATAACTGGTCGGGATTTTCAAATTCAGTGTTATAACTGGTCGGGATTTTCAAATCCAGTTTCTATAACTGGTCGGGATTTTGAAATCTAGTTTCTATAACTGGTCGGGATTTTCAATTCCAGATTTTATAACTGGTCGGAATTTTCAAATCCAGTTTCTATAACTGGTCAGGATTTTCAAATCCAGTTTCTATAACTGGTCGGGATTTTGAAATCCAGTTTCTATAACTGGTCGGGATTTTCAAATACAGTTTCTATAACTGGTCGAGATTTTCAAATCCAGTTTCTATAACTCGTCGGCATTTTCAACACCAGTTGTTATAACTGGTCGGGATTTTCAAATCCAGTATCTATAACTGGTCGGAATTTTCAAATCTAGTGTCATAACAGGTCGGAATTTTTAAATCCAGTTTCTATAACTGGTCGGGATTTTCAAATCCAGTTTTATAACTGGTCAGGATTTTCAAATCCAGTTTCTATAACTGGACGGGATTTTCAAATCCAGTTTCTAAAACTGGTCAGAATTTTGAAATCCAGTTTCTATAACTGGTTGGGATTTTCAAATACAGTTTCTATAACTGGTCGAGATTTTCAAATCCAGTTTCTATAACTGGTCGGGATTTTCAACTCCAGTTTTTATAACTGGTTGGGATTTTTAAATCCAGTTTCTATAACTGGTCGGGATTTTGAAATCTACTGTCATAACTGGTCGGGATTTTTAAATCCAGTTTCTATAACTGGTCGGGATTTTCAAATCCAGTTTTATAACTCGTCCGGATTTTCAAATCCAGTTTCTATAACTGATCGGGATTTTTAAATCCAGTTTTATAACTGGTTGGGATTTTCAAATCCAGTTTTATAACTAGTCGGGATTTTCAAATCCAGTTTCTATAACTGGTCGGGATTTTCAAATCCAGTTTTATAATTGGTCGGAATTTTCAAATCTAGTGTTATAACTGATCAGGATTTTCAAATCCAGTTTCTAAACCTGGTGTGGATTTTCAAATCCAGTTTTATAACTAGTCAGGATTTTTAAATCCAGTTTTTATAACTGGTCGTGATTTTCAAAATTCAGTTTTTACAACTGGTCGGAATTTTCAAATCCAGTTTCTAAAACTGGTCGAGATTTTCAAATCTAGTTTTTATAACTGGTCGGGATTTTCAAATCCAGTTTTTACAACTGGTCGGGATTTTCAAATCCAGTTTCTATAACTGGTCGGGATTTTCAAATCCAGTTTTATAACTGGTCGGGATTTTCAAATCCAGTTTTATAACTGATCGGGATTTTCAAATCCATTTTCTATAACTAGTCGGGATTTTCAAATCTAGTTTTTATAACTGGTCAGGATTTTTAAATCCAGTTTCTATAACTGGTCGGGATTTTCAAATCTAGTTTCTATAACTGGTCAGGATTTTCAAATCCAGTTTCTAAAACTGGTCGGGATTTTCAAATCCAGTTTTTATAACTGGTCGGGATTTTCAAAATTCAGTTTTTACAACTGGTCGGGATTTTCAAATCCAGTTTCTATAACTGGTCGGGATTTTCAAATCCAGTTTCTATAACTGGTCGGGATTTTCAAATCCAGTTTCTATAACTGGTCGTGATTTTCAAATCTAGTGTCATAACTGGTCGGGATTTTCAAATCCAATTTCTATAACTGGTCGGGATTTTCAAATCCAGTTTTATAACTGGTCAGAATTTTCAAATGCAGTTTCTATAACTGGTCGGGATTTTTAAATCTAGTTTTGTAACTGGTTGGGATTTTCAAATCCAGATTTATAACTGGTCGGGATTTTCAAATCCAGTTTCTATAACAGGTCCGGATTTTCAAATCTAGTTTTATAATTGGTCGGGATTTTCAAATCCAGTGTTATAACTGATCAGAATTTTCAAATCCAGTTTCTATAACTCGTCGGGATTTTCAAATCCAGTTTTATAACTGGTCGGGATTTTCAAATCCAGTTTTTATAACTGGTCGGGATTTTCAAATGCAGTTTCTATAACTGGTCAGGATTTTCAAATCAAGTTTCTATAACTGGTCGGGATTTTCAAATCCAATTTTTATAACTCGTCCGGATTTTCAAATCCAGTTTCTATAACTGATCGGGATTTTTAAATCCAGTTTTATAACTGGTTGGGATTTTCAAATCCAGTTTTATAACTAGTCGGGATTTTCAAATTCAGTTTCTATAACTGGTCGGGATTTTCAAATCCAGTTTTATAATTGGTCGGAATTTTCAAATCTAGTGTTATAACTGATCAGGATTTTCAAATCCAGTTTCTAAACCTGGTGTGGATTTTCAAATCCAGTTTTATAACTAGTCAGGATTTTTAAATCCAGTTTTTATAACTGGTCGTGATTTTCAAAATTCAGTTTTTACAACTGGTCGGAATTTTCAAATCCAGTTTCTAAAACTGGTTGAGATTTTCAAATCTAGTTTTTATAACTGGTCGGGATTTTCAAATCCAGTTTTTACAACTGGTCGGGATTTTCAAATCCAGTTTCTATAACTGGTCGGGATTTTCAAATCCAGTTTTATAACTGGTCGGGATTTTCAAATCCAGTTTTATAACTGATCGGGATTTTCAAATCCATTTTCTATAACTCGTCGGGATTTTCAAATCTAGTTTTTATAACTGGTCAGGATTTTTAAATCCAGTTTCTATAACTGGTCGGGATTTTCAAATCTAGTTTCTATAACTGGTCAGGATTTTCAAATCCAGTTTCTAAAACTGGTCGGGATTTTCAAATCCAGTTTTTATAACTGGTCGGGATTTTCAAAATTCAGTTTTTACAACTGGTCGGGATTTTCAAATCCAGTTTCTATAACTGGTCGGGATTTTCAAATCCAGTTTCTATAACTGGTCGGGATTTTCAAATCCAGTTTCTATAACTGGTCGTGATTTTCAAATCTAGTGTCATAACTGGTCGGGATTTTCAAATCCAATTTCTATAACTGGTCGGGATTTTCAAATCCAGTTTTATAACTGGTCAGAATTTTTAAATGCAGTTTCTATAACTGGTCGGGATTTTTAAATCTAGTTTTGTAACTGGTTGGGATTTTCAAATCCAGATTTATAACTGGTCGGGATTTTCAAATCCAGTTTCTATAACAGGTCCGGATTTTCAAATCTAGTTTTATAATTGGTCGGGATTTTCAAATCCAGTGTTATAACTGATCAGAATTTTCAAATCCAGTTTCTATAACTCGTCGGGATTTTCAAATTCAGTTTTATAACTGGTCGGGATTTTCAAATCCAGTTTTTATAACTGGTCGGGATTTTCAAATGCAGTTTCTATAACTGGTCAGGATTTTCAAATCAAGTTTCTATAACTGGTCGGGATTTTCAAATCCAATTTTTATAACCGATCGGGATTTTCAAATTCAGTGTTATAACTGGTCGGGATTTTCATATCCAGTTTCTATAACTGGTCGGGATTTTGAAATCCAGTTTCTATAACTAGTAGGGATTTTCAATTCTAGATTTTATAACTGGTCGGGATTTTCAAATCCAGTTTCTATAACTGGTCGGGATTTCCAAATCCAGTTTCTATAACTGGTCAGGATTTTCAAATCCAGTTTCTATAATTGGTCGGGATTTTAAAATCAAATTTCTATAACTGGTCAGGATTTTCAAATCCAGTTTCTATAACTGGTCAGAATTTTCAAATCTAGTTTTTATAACTGGTCGGGATTTTCAAATCCAGTTTCTATAACTGGTTGGGATTTTCAAATCTAGTGTCATAACTGGTATGGATTTTCAAATCCAGTTTTATAACTGGTCGGCATTTTCAAATCCATTTGCTATAACTGGTCGGGATTTTCAAATCTAGTTTTATAATTGGTCGGGATTTTCAAATCCAGTGTTATAACTGATCAGGATTTTCAAATTTAGTTTCTATAACTCGTCGGTATTTTCAAATCCAGTTTTATAACTGGTCGGGATTTTCAAATCCAGTTTTCATAACTGGTCAGGATTTTCAAATTCAGTTTCTATAACTGGTTAGGATTTTCAAATCCAGTTTCTATAACTGGTCGGGATTTTCAAATCCAGTTTTTATAACTGGTCGGGATTTTCAAATTCAGTGTTATAACTGGTCGGGATTTTCAAATCCAGTTTCTATAACTGGTCGGGATTTTCAAATCCAGTTTCTATAACTGGTCGGTATTTTGAAATCCAGTTTTTATAATTGGTCGGGATTTTCAAATCCAGTTTTTATAACTGGTCGGGATTTTCAAATCCAGTTTCTATAACTGGTCGGGATTTTCAAATTCAGTTTTATAACTGGTCGGGATTTTCAAATCTAGTTTCTATAACTGGTCGGGATTTTCAAATCCAGTTTCTATAACTGGTCGGGATTATCAAATCCAGTTTCTATAACTGGTCGGGATTTTCAAATCTAGTTTTTATAACTGGTCGGGATTTTCAAATCCAGTTTTTGTAACTGGTCGGGATTTTCAAAATTCAGTTTTTACAACTGGTCGGTATTTTCAAATCCAGTTTCTATAACTGGTCGGGATTTTCAAATCAAGTTTCTATAACAGGTCGGGATTTTCAAATCCAGTTTCTATAACTGGTCGTGATTTTCAAATCTAGTGTCATAACTGGTCGGGATTTTCAAATCCAATTTCTATAACTGGTCGGGATTTTCAAATCTAGTGTTATAACTGGTCAGGATTTTCAAATGCAGTTTCTATAACTGGTTGGGATTTTTAAATCTAGTTTTATAACTGGTTGGGATTTTCAAATCCAGATTTATAACTGGTCGGGATTTTCAAATCCAGTTTCTATAACAGGTCCGGATTTTCAAATCTAGTTTTATAATTGGTCGGGATTTTCAAATCCAGTGTTATAACTGATCAGAATTTTCAAATCCATTTTCTATAACTCGTCGGGATTTTCAAATCCAGTTTTATAACTGGTCGGGATTTTCAAATCCAGTTTTTATAACTGGTCGGGACTTTCAAATCCAGTTTCTATAACTGGTCAGGATTTTCAAATCAAGTTTCTATAACTGGTCGGGATTTTCAAATCCAATTTTTATAACCGATCGGGATTTTCAAATTCAGTGTTATAACTGGTCGGGATTTTCAAATGCAGTTTTTATAACTGGTCGGGATTTTGAAATCCAGTTTCTATAACTGGTCGGGATTTTCAATTCCAGATTTTATAACTGGTCGGGATTTTCAAATCCAGTTTCTATAACTGGTCGGGATTTTCAAATCCAGTTTCTATAACTCGTCGAGATTTTCAAATCCAGTTTCTATAACTGGTCGGAATTTTCAAATCCAGTTTCTATAACTGGTCGGGATTTTCAACTCCAGTTTTTATAACTGGTCGGGATTTTCAAATCAAGTATCTATAACAGGTCAGGATTTTCAAATCTAGTGTCATAACTGGTCGGGATTTTTAAATCCAGTTTCTATAACTGGTCGGGATTTTCAAATCCAGTTTTATAACTGGTCAGGATCTTAAAATTCAGTTTCTATAACTGGTCGGGATTTTCAAATCCAGTTTCTATAACTGGTCGGGATTTTTAAATCCAGTTTTATAACTAGTCGGGATTTTCAAATCCAGTTTTATAACTGGTCGGGATTTTCAAATCCATTTTCTATAACTGGTCGGGATTTTTAAATCTAGTTTTATAATTGGTCGGGATTTTCAAATCCAGTGTTATAGCTGATCAGGTTTTCAAATTCAGTTTCTATAACTCGTCGGGATTTTCAAATCCAGTTTTATAACTGGTCGGGATTTTCAAATCCAGATTTTATAACTGGTCGGGATTTTCAAATTCAGTTTCTATAACTGGTCAGGATTTTCAAATGCAGTTTCTAAAACTGGTCGGTTTCTATAACTGGTCGGGATTTTGAAATCTAGTTTTTATAACTGGTCGGGATTTTCAATTCCAGATTTTATAACTGGTCGGAATTTTCAAATCCAGTTTCTATAACTGGTCGGGATTTTCAAATCCAGTTTCTATAACTGGTCGGGATTTTGAAATCCAGTTTCTATAGCTGGTCGGGATTTTCAAATACAGTTTCTATAACTGGTCGGGATTTTCAAATCCAGTTTCTATAACTGGTCGGGATTTTGAAATCCAGTTTCTATAGCTGGTCGGGATTTTCAAATACAGTTTCTATAACTGGTCGAGATTTTCAAATACAGTTTCTATAACTGGTCAGGATTTTCAAATCCAGTTTTATAATTGGTCAGAATTTTCAAATCCAGTGTTATAACTGGTGGGGATTTTCAAATCCAGTATTTATAACTGGTCGGAATTTTCAAATCTAGTGTCATAACAGGTCGGAATTTTTAAATCCAGTTTCTATAACTGGTCGGGATTTTCAAATCCAGTTTTATAACTGGTCAGGATTTTCAAATCCAGTTTCTATAACTGGTCGGGATTTTCAAATCCAGTTTCTAAAACTGGTCAAAATTTTGAAATCCAGTTTCTATAACTGGTTGGGATTTTCAAATACAGTTTCTATAACTGGTCGAGATTTTCAAATACAGTTTCTATAACTGGTCGAGATTTTCAAATCCAGTTTCTATAACTGGTCGGGATTTTCAACTCCAGTTTTTATAACTGGTTGGGATTTTCAAATCCAGTTTCTATAACTGGTCGGGATTTTCAAATCCAGTTTTATAATTGGTCGGAATTTTCAAATCTAGTGTTATAACTGATCAGGATTTTCAAATCCAGTTTCTATAACTGGTGTGGATTTTCAAATCCAGTTTTATAACTAGTCGGGATTTTCAAATCCAGTTTTTATAACTGGTCGTGATTTTCAAAATTCAGTTTTTACAACTGGTCGAGATTTTCAAATCCAGTTTCTATAACTAGTCGAGATTTTCAAATCTAGTTTTTATAACTGGTCGGGATTTTCAAATCCAGTTTTTACAACTGGTCGGGATTTTCAAATCCAGTTTCTATAACTAGTCGGGATTTTCAAATCCAGTTTTATAACTGGTCGGGATTTTCAAATCCAGTTTTATAACTGATCGGGATTTTCAAATCCATTTTCTATAACTGGTCGGGATTTTCAAATCTAGTTTTTATAACTGGTCAGGATTTTTAAATCCAGTTTCTATAACTGGTCGGGATTTTCAAATCTAGTTTCTATAACTGGTCAGGATTTTCAAATCCAGTTTCTAAAACTGGTCGGGATTTTCAAATCCAGTTTTTATAACTGGTCGGGATTTTCAAATTCAGTGTTATAACTGGTCGGGATTTTCAACTCCAGTTTCTATAACTGGTCGGGATTTTCAAATTCAGTGTTATAACTGGTCGGGATTTTCAAATACAGTTTCTATAACTGGTCGAGATTTTCAAATCCAGTTTCTATAACTGGTCGGGATTTTCAACTCCAGTTTTTATAACTGGTTGGGATTTTCAAATCCAGTTTCTATAACTGGTCGGGATTTTCAAATCCAGTTTTATAATTGGTCGGAATTTTCAAATCTAGTGTTATAACTGATCTGGATTTTCAAATCCAGTTTCTATAACTGGTGTGGATTTTCAAATCCAGTTTTATAACTAGTCGGGATTTTCAAATCCAGTTTTTATAACTGGTCGTGATTTTCAAAATTCAGTTTTTACAACTGGTCGGGATTTTCAAATCCAGTTTCTATAACTAGTCGAGATTTTCAAATCTAGTTTTTATAACTGGTCAGGATTTTCAAATCCAGTTTTTACAACTGGTCGGGATTTTCAAATCCAGTTTCTATAACTAGTCGGGATTTTCAAATCCAGTTTTATAACTGGTCGGGATTTTCAAATCCAGTTTTATAACTGATCGGGATTTTCAAATCCATTTTCTATAACTGGTCGGGATTTTCAAATCTAGTTTTTATAACTGGTCAGAATTTTTAAATCCTGTTTCTATAACTAGTCGGGATTTTCAAATCTAGTTTCTATAACTGGTCAGGATTTTCAAATCCAGTTTCTAAAACTGGTCGGGATTTTCAAATCCAGTTTTTATAACTGGTCGGGATTTTCAAATTCAGTGTTATAACTGGTCGGGATTTTCAACTCCAGTTTCTATAACTGGTCGGGATTTTCAAATTCAGTGTTATAACTGGTCGGGATTTTCAAATGCAGTTTCTATAACTGGTCGGGATTTTGAAATCTAGTTTCTATAACGGGTCGCGATTTTCAATTCCAGATTTTATAACTGGTCAGAATTTTCAAATCCAGTTTCTATAACTGGTCGGGATTTTCAAATCCAGTTTCTATAACTGGTCGGGATTTTGAAATCCAGTTTCTATAACTGGTCGGGATTTTCAAATACAGTTTCTATAACTGGTCGAGATTTTCAAATCCAGTTTCTATAACTCGTCGGCATTTTCAACACCAGTTGTTATAACTGGTCGGGATTTTCAAATCCAGTATCTATAACTGGTCGGAATTTTCAAATCTAGTGTCATAACAGGTCAGAATTTTTAAATCCAGTTTCTATAACTGGTCGGGATTTTCAAATCCAGTTTTATAACTGGTCAGGATTTTCAAATCCTTCAAATCCAGTTTCTAAAACTGGTCAGAATTTTGAAATCCAGTTTCTATAACTGGTTGGGATTTTCAAATACAGTTTCTATAACTGGTCGAGATTTTCAAATCCAGTTTCTATAACTGGTCGAGATTTTCAACTCCAGTTTTTATAACTGGTTGGGATTTTCAAATCCAGTTTCTATAACTGGTCGGGATTTTGAAATCTAGTGTCATAACTGGTCGGGGTTTTTAAATCCAGTTTCTATAACTGGTCGGGATTTTCAAATCCAGTTTTATAACTCGTTCGGATTTTCAAATCCAGTTTCTATAACTGATCGGGATTTTTAAATCCAGTTTTATAACTGGTTGGGATTTTCAAATCCAGTTTTATAACTAGTCGGGATTTTCAAATCCAGTTTCTATAACTGATCGGGATTTTTAAATCCAGTTTTATAACTGGTTGGGATTTTCAAATCCAGTTTTATAACTAGTCGGGATTTTCAAATCCAGTTTCTATAACAGGTCAGGATTTTCAAATCCAGTTTTATAATTGGTCAGAATTTTCAAATCCAGTGTTATAACTGTTCAGGATTTTCAAATCCAGTATCTATAACTGGTCGGAATTTTCAAATCTAGTGTCATAACAGGTCAGAATTTTTAAATCCAGTTTCTATAACTGGTCGGGATTTTCAAATCCAGTTTTATAACTGGTCAGGATTTTCAAATCCTTCAAATCCAGTTTCTAAAACTGGTCAGAATTTTGAAATCCAGTTTCTATAACTAGTTGGGATTTTCAAATACAGTTTCTATAACTGGTCGAGATTTTCAAATCCAGTTTCTATAACTGGTCGAGATTTTCAACTCCAGTTTTTATAACTGGTTGGGATTTTCAAATCCAGTTTCTATAACTGGTCGGGATTTTGAAATCTAGTGTCATAACTGGTCGGGGTTTTTAAATCCAGTTTCTATAACTGGTCGGGATTTTCAAATCCAGTTTTATAACTCGTCCGGATTTTCAAATCCAGTTTCTATAACTGATCGGGATTTTTAAATCCAGTTTTATAACTGGTTGGGATTTTCAAATCCAGTTTTATAACTAGTCGGAATTTTCAAATCCAGTTTCTATAACTGATCGGGATTTTTAAATCCAGTTTTATAACTGGTTGGGATTTTCAAATCCAGTTTTATAACTAGTCGGGATTTTCAAATCCAGTTTCTATAACAGGTCAGGATTTTCAAATCCAGTTTTATAATTGGTCAGAATTTTCAAATCCAGTGTTATAACTGTTCAGGATTTTCAAATCCAGTTTCTATAACTGGTGTGGATTTTCAAATCCAGTTTTATAACTAGTCGGGATTTTCAAATCCAGTTTTTATAACTGGTCGTGATTTTCAAAATTCAATTTTTACAACTGGTCGGGATTTTCAAATCCAGTTTCTATAACTGGTCGGGATTTTCAAATCCAGTTTCTATAACTGGTCGGGATTTTCAAATCCAGTTTCTATAACTGGTCGGGATTTTCAAATCCAGTTTCTATAACTGGTCGAGATTTTCAAATCTAGTTTTTATAACTGGTCGGGATTTTCAAATCCAGTTTTTACAACTGGTCGGGATTTTCAAATCCAGTTTCTATAACTGGTCGGGATTTTCAAATCCAGTTTTATAACTGGTCGGGATTTTCAAATCCAGTTTTATAACTGATCGGGATTTTCAAATCCATTTTCTATAACTGGTCGGGATTTTCAAATCTAGTTTTATAATTGGTCGGGATTTTCAAATCCAGTGTTATAACTGATCAGGATTTTCAAATTCAGTTTCTATAACTGGTCGGGATTTTCAAATCCAGTTTTATAACTGGTCGAATTTTCAAATCTAGTTTTTATAACTGGTCGGGATTTTTAAATTCAGTTTCTATAACTGGTCAGGATTTTCAAATCCATTTTCTATAACTGGTCGGGATTTTCAAATCCAGTTTTTATAACTGGTCGGGATTTTCAAATTCAGTATTATAACTGTTTGGGATTTTGAAATCCAGTTTCTATAACTGGTCGAGATTTTAAAATCCAGTTTCTATAACTGGTCGGGATTTTCAAATCCAGTTTTTATAACTGGTCGGGATTTTCAAATCCAGTTTCTATAACTGGTCGGGATTTTCAAATCCAGTTTTATAACTGGTCGGGATTTTCAAATCTAGTTTCTATAACTGGTCGGGATTTTCAAATCCAGTTTCTATAACTGGTCGGGATTTTCAAATCCAGTTTCTATAACTGGTCGGGATTTTCAAATCTAGTTTTTATAACTGGTCGGGATTTTTAAATCCAGTTTCTATAACTGGTCGGGATTTTCAAATCTAGTTTCTATAACTGGTTGGGATTTTTAAATCTAGTTTTTATAACTGGTCGGGATTTTTAAATCCAGTTTCTATAACTGGTCGGGATTTTCAAATCCAGTTTTATAACTGGTCGGGATTTTCAAATCCAGTTTTTATAACTGGTCGGGATTTTAAAATCCAGTTTCTATAACTGGTCAGGATTTTCAAATCAAGTTTCTATGACTGGTCGGGATTTTCAAATCCAGTTTTTATAACGGGTCGGGATTTTCAAATTCAGTTTCTATAACTGGTCGGGATTTTCAAATCCAGTTTTTATAACTGGTCGGTATTTTCAAATCCAGTTTCTATAACTATTCGGGATTTTCAAATCCAGTTTTTATAACTGGTCGGGATTTTGAAATCCAGTTTCTATAACTGGTCGGGATTTTCAAATACAGTTTCTATAACTGGTCGAGATTTTCAAATCCAGTTTCTATAACTCGTCGGCATTTTCAACACCAGTTGTTATAACTGGTCGGGATTTTCAAATCCAGTATCTATAACTGGTCGGAATTTTCAAATCTAGTGTCATAACAGGTCAGAATTTTTAAATCCAGTTTCTATAACTGGTCGGGATTTTCAAATCCAGCTTTATAACTGGTCAGGATTTTCAAATCCAGTTTCTATAACTGGTCCGGATTTTCAAATCCAGTTTCTATAACTGGTCGGGGTTTTGAAATCTAGTGTCATAACTGGTCGGGATTTTCAACTCCAGTTTTTATAACTGGTTGGGATTTTCAAATCCAGTATCTATAACTGGTCGGAATTTTCAAATCTAGTGTCATAACTAGTCAGAATTTTTAAATGAAGTTTCTATAACTGGTCGGGATTTTAAAATCCAGTTTCTATAACTGGTCGGGATTTTCAAATCCAGTTTTTATAACTGGTCGGGATTTTCAAATCCAGTTTCTATAACTGGTCGGGATTTTGAAATCTAGTGTCATAACTGGTCGGGATTTTTAAATCCAGTTTCTATAACTGGTCGGGATTTTCAAATCCAGTTTTATAACTTGTCAGGATTTTCAAATACAGTTTCTATAACTGATCGGGATTTTTAAATCCAGTTTTATAACTGGTTGGGATTTTCAAATCCAGTTTTATAACTAGTCGGGATTTTCAAATCCAGTTTCTATAACTGGTCGGGATTTTCAAATCCAGTTTTATAATTGGTCAGAATTTTCAAATCTAGTGTTATAACTGATCAGGATTTTCAAATCCAGTTTCTATAACTGGTGTGGATTTTCAAATCCAGTTTTATAACTAGTCGGGATTTTCAAATCCAGTTTTTGTAACTGGTCGTGATTTTCAAAATTCAGTTTTTACAACTGGTCGGGATTTTTAAATCCAGTTTCTATAACTGGTCGGGATTTGCAAATCCAGTTTCTATAACTGGTCGGGATTTTCAAATCCAGTTTCTATAACTGGTCGGGATTTTCAAATCCAGTTTCTATAACTGGTCGACATTTTCAAATCTAGTTTTTATAACTGGTCGGGATTTTCAAATCCAGTTTTTACAACTGGTCGGGATTTTCAAATCCAGTTTCTATAACTGGTCGGGATTTTCAAATCCAGTTTTATAACTGGTCGGGATTTTCAAATCCAGTTTTATAACTGATCGGGATTTTCAAATCCATTTTCTATAACTGGTCGGGATTTTCAAATCTAGTTTTATAATTGGTCGGGATTTTCAAATCCAGTGTTATAACTGATCAGGATTTTCAAATTCAGTTTCTATAACTGGTCGAGATTTTCAAATCCAGTTTTATAACTGGTCGAATTTTCAAATCTAGTTTTTATAACTGGTCGGGATTTTTAAATTCAGTTTCTATAACTGGTCAGGATTTTCAAATCCAGTTTCTATAACTGGTCGGGATTTTCAAATCCAGTTTTTGTAACTGGTCGTGATTTTCAAATTCAGTGTTATAACTGGTCGGGATTTTCAAATCCAGTTTCTATAACTGGTCGGGATTTTGAAATCCAGTTTCTATAACTGGTCGGGATTTTCAAATCCAGTTTTTATAACTGGTCGGGATTTTCAAATCCAGTTTCTATAACTGGTCGAGATTTTCAAATCTAGTTTTTATAACTGGTCGAGATTTTCAAATCCAGTTTTGAATACTGGTCAGGATTTTCAAATCCAGTTTCTATAACTAGTCGGGATTTTCAAATCCAGTTTTATAACTGGTCGGGATTTTCAAATCTAGTTTTTATAACTGGTCGGGATTTTTAAATCCAGTTTCTATAACTGGTCGGGATTTTCAAATCCAGTTTCTATAACTGGTCGGGATTTTCAAATCCAGTTTTATAACTGGTCGGGATTTTCAAATCCAGTTTTTATAACTGGTCGGGATTTTAAAATCCAGTTTCTATAACTGGTCAGGATTTTCAAATCAAGTTTCTATAACTGGTCGGGATTTTCTAATCCAGTTTTTATAACCGGTCGGGATTTTCAAATTCAGTGTTATAACTGGTCGGGATTTTCAAATCCAGTTTCTATAACTGGTCGAGATTTTGAAATCTAGTTTCTATAACTGGTCGGGATTTTGAAATCTAGTTTCTATAACTGGTCGGGATTTTCAATTCCAGATTTTATAACTGGTCGGAATTTTCAAATCCAGTTTCTATAACTGGTCGGGATTTTCAAATCCAGTTTCTATAACTGGTCGGGATTTTGAAATCCAGTTTCTATAACTGGTCGGGATTTTCAAATACAGTTTCTATAATTGGTCGAGATTCTCAAATCCAGTTTCTATAACTGGTCGGGATTTTGAAATCTAGTGTCATAACTGGTCGGGATTTTAATATCCAGTTTCTATAACTGATCGGGATTTTTAAATCCAGTTTTATAACTGGTTGGGATTTTCAAATCCAGTTTTATAACTAGTCGGGATTTTCAAATCCAATTTTATATAACTGGTCGGGATTTTCAAATCCAGTTTTATAATTGGTCGGAATTTTCAAATCTAGTTTTATAACTGATCAGGATTTTCAAATCCAGTTTCTATAACTGGTGTGGATTTTCAAATCCAGTTTTATAACTAGTCGGGATTTTCAAATCCAGTTTTTGTAACTGGTCGTGATTTTCAAAATTCAGTTTTTACAACTGGTCGGGATTTTCAAATCCAGTTTCTATAACTGGTCGGGATTTTCAAATCCAGTTTCTATAACTGGTCGGGATTTTCAAATCCAGTTTTTATAACTGGTCGAGATTTTCAAATCTAGTTTTTATAACTGGTCGGGATTTTCATATCCAGTTTTGACAACTGGTCGGGATTTTCACATCCAGTTTCTATAACTGGTCGGGATTTTCAAATCCAGTTTTATAACTGGTCGGGATTTTCAAATCTAGTTTTTATAATTGGTCGGGATTTTTAAATCTAGTTTTTATAACTGGTCGGGATTTTTAAATCCAGTATCTATAACTGGTCGGAATTTTCAAATCTAGTTTCATAACAGGTCAGAATTTTTAAATCCAGTTTCTATAACTGGTCGGGATTTTCAAATCCAGTTTTATAACTGGTCAGGATTTTCAAATCCTTCAAATCCAGTTTCTAAAACTGGTCAGAATTTTGAAATCCAGTTTCTATAACTGGTTGGGATTTTCAAATACAGTTTCTATAACTGGTCGAGATTTTCAAATCCAGTTTCTATAGCTGGTCGAGATTTTCAACTCCAGTTTTTATAACTGGTTGGGATTTTCAAATCCAGTTTCTATAACTGGTCGGGATTTTGAAATCTAGTGTCATAACTGGTCGGGGTTTTTAAATCCAGTTTCTATAACTGGTCGGGATTTTCAAATCCAGTTTTATAACTCGTTCGGATTTTCAAATCCAGTTTCTATAACTGATCGGGATTTTTAAATCCAGTTTTATAACTGGTTGGGATTTTCAAATCCAGTTTTATAACTAGTCGGGATTTTCAAATCCAGTTTCTATAACTGATCGGGATTTTTAAATCCAGTTTTATAACTGGTTGGGATTTTCAAATCCAGTTTTATAACTAGTCGGGATTTTCAAATCCAGTTTCTATAACAGGTCAGGATTTTCAAATCCAGTTTTATAATTGGTCAGAATTTTCAAATCCAGTGTTATAACTGTTCAGGATTTTCAAATCCAGTATCTATAACTGGTCGGAATTTTCAAATCTAGTGTCATAACAGGTCAGAATTTTTAAATCCAGTTTCTATAACTGGTCGGGATTTTCAAATCCAGTTTTATAACTGGGGAGGATTTTCAAATCCTTCAAATCCAGTTTCTAAAACTGGTCAGAATTTTGAAATCCAGTTTCTATAACTGGTTGGGATTTTCAAATACAGTTTCTATAACTGGTCGAGATTTTCAAATCCAGTTTCTATAACTGGTCGAGATTTTCAACTCCAGTTTTTATAACTGGTTGGGATTTTCAAATCCAGTTTCTATAACTGGTCGGGATTTTGAAATCTAGTGTCATAACTGGTCGGGGTTTTTAAATCCAGTTTCTATAACTGGTCGGGATTTTCAAATCCAGTTTTATAACTCGTCCGGATTTTCAAATCCAGTTTCTATAACTGATCGGGATTTTTAAATCCAGTTTTATAACTGGTTGGGATTTTCAAATCCAGTTTTATAACTAGTCGGGATTTTCAAATCCAGTTTCTATAACTGATCGGGATTTTTAAATCCAGTTTTATAACTGGTTGGGATTTTCAAATCCAGTTTTATAACTAGTCGGGATTTTCAAATCCAGTTTCTATAACAGGTCAGGATTTTCAAATCCAGTTTTATAATTGGTCAGAATTTTCAAATCCAGTGTTATAACTGTTCAGGATTTTCAAATCCAGTTTCTATAACTGGTGTGGATTTTCAAATCCAGTTTTATAACTAGTCGGGATTTTCAAATCCAGTTTTTATAACTGGTCGTGATTTTCAAAATTCAGTTTTTACAACTGGTCGGGATTTTCAAATCCAGTTTCTATAACTGGTCGGGATTTTCAAATCCAGTTTCTATAACTGGTCGGGATTTTCAAATCCAGTTTCTATAACTGGTCGGGATTTTCAAATCCAGTTTCTATAACTGGTCGGGATTTTCAAATCCAGTTTTTACAACTGGTCGGGATTTTCAAATCCAGTTTTTACAACTGGTCGGGATTTTCAAATCCAGTTTCTATAACTGGTCGGGATTTTCAAATCCAGTTTTATAACTGGTCGGGATTTTCAAATCCAGTTTTATAACTGATCGGGATTTTCAAATCCATTTTCTATAACTGGTCGGGATTTTCAAATCTAGTTTTATAATTGGTCGGGATTTTCAAATCCAGTGTTATAACTGATCAGGATTTTCAAATTCAGTTTCTATAACTGGTCGGTATTTTCAAATCCAGTTTTATAACTGGTCGAATTTTCAAATCTAGTTTTTATAACTGGTCGGGATTTTTAAATTCAGTTTCTATAACTGGTCAGGATTTTCAAATCCAGTTTCTATAACTGGTCGGGATTTTCAAATCCAGTTTTTATAACTGGTCGGGATTTTCAAATTCAGTATTATAACTGTTCGGGATTTTGAAATCCAGTTTCTATAACTGGTCGAGATTTTGAAATCCAGTTTCTATAACTGGTCGGGATTTTCAAATCCAGTTTTTATAACTGGTCGGGATTTTCAAATCCAGTTTCTATAACTGGTCGGGATTTTCAAATCCAGTTTTATAACTGGTCGGGATTTTCAAATCTAGTTTCTATAACTGGTCGGGATTTTCAAATCCAGTTTCTATAACTGGTCGGGATTTTCAAATCCAGTTTCTATAACTGGTCGGGATTTTCAAATCCAGTTTCTATAACTGGTCGGGATTTTCAAATCTAGTTTTTATAACTGGTCGGGATTTTTAAATCCAGTTTCTATAACTGGTCGGGATTTTCAAATCTAGTTTCTATAACTGGTCGGGATTTTTAAATCTAGTTTTTATAACTGGTCGGGATTTTTAAATCCAGTTTCTATAACTGGTCGGGATTTTCAAATCCAGTTTTATAACTGGTCGGGATTTTCAAATCCAGTTTTTATAACTGGTCGGGATTTTAAAATCCAGTTTCTATAACTGGTCAGGATTTTCAAATCAAGTTTCTATGACTGGTCGGGATTTTCAAATCCAGTTTTTATAACCGGTCGGGATTTTCAAATTCAGTTTCTATAACTGGTCGGGATTTTCAAATCCAGTTTTTATAACTGGTAGGTATTTTCAAATCCAGTTTCTATAACTGGTCGGGATTTTCAAATCCAGTTTTTATAACTGGTCGGGATTTTGAAATCCAGTTTCTATAACTGGTCGGGATTTTCAAATACAGTTTCTATAACTGGTCGAGATTTTCAAATCCAGTTTCTATAACTCGTCGGCATTTTCAACACCAGTTGTTATAACTGGTCGGGATTTTCAAATCCAGTATCTATAACTGGTCAGAATTTTCAAATCTAGTGTCATAACAGGTCAGAATTTTTAAATCCAGTTTCTATAACTGGTCGGGATTTTCAAATCCAGCTTTATAACTGGTCAGGATTTTCAAATCCAGTTTCTATAACTGGTCCGGATTTTCAAATCCAGTTTCTATAACTGGTCGGGATTTTGAAATCTAGTGTCATAACTGGTCGGGATTTTCAACTCCAGTTTTTATAACTGGTTGGGATTTTCAAATCCAGTATCTATAACTGGTCGGAATTTTCAAATCTAGTGTCATAACTAGTCAGAATTTTTAAATGAAGTTTCTATAACTGGTCGGGATTTTAAAATCCAGTTTCTATAACTGGTCGGGATTTTCAAATCCAGTTTTTATAACTGGTCGGGATTTTCAAATCCAGTTTCTATAACTGGTCGGGATTTTGAAATCTTGTGTCATAACTGGTCGGGATTTTTAAATCCAGTTTCTATAACTGGTCGGGATTTTCAAATCCAGTTTTATAACTTGTCAGGATTTTCAAATACAGTTTCTATAACTGATCGGGATTTTTAAATCCAGTTTTATAACTGGTTGGGATTTTCAAATCCAGTTTTATAACTAGTCGGGATTTTCAAATCCAGTTTCTATAACTGGTCGGGATTTTCAAATCCAGTTTTATAATTGGTCGGAATTTTCAAATCTAGTGTTATAACTGATCAGGATTTTCAAATCCAGTTTCTATAACTGGTGTGGATTTTCAAATCCAGTTTTTTAACTAGTCGGGATTTTCAAATCCAGTTTTTGTAACTGGTCGTGATTTTCAAAATTCAGTTTTTACAACTGGTCGGGATTTTTAAATCCAGTTTCTATAACTGGTCGGGATTTGCAAATCCAGTTTCTATAACTGGTCGGGATTTTCAAATCCAGTTTCTATAACTGGTCGGGATTTTCAAATCCAGTTTCTATAACTGGTCGAGATTTTCAAATCTAGTTTTTATAACTGGTCGGGATTTTCAAATCCAGTTTTTACAACTGGTCGGGATTTTCAAATCCAGTTTCTATAACTGGTCGGGATTTTCAAATCCAGTTTTATAACTGGTCGGGATTTTCAAATCCAGTTTTATAACTGATCGGGATTTTCAAATCCATTTTCTATAACTGGTCGGGATTTTCAAATCTAGTTTTATAATTGGTCGGGATTTTCAAATCCAGTGTTATAACTGATCAGGATTTTCAAATTCAGTTTCTATAACTGGTCGAGATTTTCAAATCCAGTTTTATAACTGGTCGAATTTTCAAATCTAGTTTTTATAACTGGTCGGGATTTTTAAATTCAGTTTCTATAACTGGTCAGGATTTTCAAATCCAGTTTCTATAACTGGTCGGGATTTTCAAATCCAGTTTTTGTAACTGGTCGTGATTTTCAAATTCAGTGTTATAACTGGTCGGGATTTTCAAATCCAGTTTCTATAACTGGTCGGGATTTTGAAATCCAGTTTCTATAACTGGTCGGGATTTTCAAATCCAGTTTTTATAACTGGTCGGGATTTTCAAATCCAGTTTCTATAACTGGTCGAGATTTTCAAATCTAGTTTTTATAACTGGTCGAGATTTTCAAATCCAGTTTTGAATACTGGTCAGGATTTTCAAATCCAGTTTCTATAACTGGTCGGGATTTTCAAATCCAGTTTTATAACTGGTCGGGATTTTCAAATCTAGTTTTTATAACTGGTCGGGATTTTTAAATCCAGTTTCTATAACTGGTCGGGATTTTCAAATCGAGTTTCTATAACTGGTCGGGATTTTCAAATCCAGTTTTATAACTGGTCGGGATTTTCAAATCCAGTTTTTATAACTGGTCGGGATTTTAAAATCCAGTTTCTATAACTGGTCAGGATTTTCAAATCAAGTTTCTATAACTGGTCGGGATTTTCAAATCCAGTTTTTATAACCGGTCGGGATTTTCAAATTCAGTGTTATAACTGGTCGGGATTTTCAAATCCAGTTTCTATAACTGGTCGAGATTTTGAAATCTAGTTTCTATAACTGGTCGGGATTTTGAAATCTAGTTTCTATAACTGGTCGGGATTTTCAATTCCAGATTTTATAACTGGTCGGAATTTTCAAATCCAGTTTCTATAACTGGTCGGGATTTTCAAATCCAGTTTCTATAACTGGTCCGGATTTTGAAATCCAGTTTCTATAACTGGTCGGGATTTTCAAATACAGTTTCTATAATTGGTCGAGATTCTCAAATCCAGTTTCTATAACTGGTCGGGATTTTGAAATCTAGTGTCATAACTGGTCGGGATTTTAATATCCAGTTTCTATAACTGATCGGGATTTTTAAATCCAGTTTTATAACTGGTTGGGATTTTCAAATCCAGTTTTATAACTAGTCGGGATTTTCAAATCCAATTTTATATAACTGGTCGGGATTTTCAAATCCAGTTTTATAATTGTTCGGAATTTTCAAATCTAGTTTTATAACTGATCAGGATTTTCAAATCCAGTTTCTATAACTGGTGTGGATTTTCAAATCCAGTTTTATAACTAGTCGGGATTTTCAAATCCAGTTTTTGTAACTGGTCGTGATTTTCAAAATTCAGTTTTTACAACTGGTCGGGATTTTCAAATCCAGTTTCTATAACTGGTCGGGATTTTCAAATCCAGTTTCTATAACTGGTCGGGATTTTCAAATCCAGTTTTTATAACTGGTCGAGATTTTCAAATCTAGTTTTTATAACTGGTCGGGATTTTCATATCCAGTTTTGACAACTGGTCGGGATTTTCAAATCCAGTTTCTATAACTGGTCGGGATTTTCAAATCCAGTTTTATAACTGGTCGGGATTTTCAAATCTAGTTTTTATAATTGGTCGGGATTTTTAAATCCAGTTTCTATAACTGGTCGGGATTTTCAAATCTAGTTTCTATAACTGGTCGGGATTTTTAAATCTAGTTTTTATAACTGGTCGGGATTTTTAAATCCAGTTTCTATAACTGGTCGGGATTTTCAAATCTAGTTTCTATAACTGGTCGGGATTTTCAAATCCAGTTTCTATAACTGGTCGGGATTTTCAAATCCAGTTTTATAACTGGTCGGGATTTTCAAATCCAGTTTTTATAACTGGTCGGGATTTTAAAATCCAGTTTCTATAACTGGTCAGGATTTTCAAATCAAGTTTCTATAACTGGTCGGGATTTTCAAATCCAGTTTTTATAACCGGTCGGGATTTTCAAATTCAGTGTTATAACTGGTCGGGATTTTCAAATCCAGTTTCTATAACTGGTCGGGATTTTGAAATCTAGTTTCTATAACTGGTCGGGATTTTAAATTCCAGATTTTATAACTGGTCGGAATTTTCAAATCCAGTTTTATAATTGGTCGGAATTTTCAAATCTAGTGTTATAACTGATCAGGATTTTCAAATCCAGTTTCTAAACCTGGTGTGGATTTTCAAATCAAGTTTTATAACTAGTCAGGATTTTTAAATCCAGTTTTTATAACTGGTCGTGATTTTCAAAATTCAGTTTTTACAACTGGTCGGAATTTTCAAATCCAGTTTCTATAACTTGTCGAGATTTTCAAATCTAGTTTTTATAACTGGTCGGGATTTTCAAATCCAGTTTTTACAACTGGTCGGGATTTTCAAATCCAGTTTCTATAACTGGTCGGGATTTTCAAATCCAGTTTTATAACTGGTCGGGATTTTCAAATTCAGTTTTATAACTGATCGGGCTTTTCAAATCCATTTTCTATAACTGGTCGGGATTTTCAAATCTAGTTTTTATAACTGGTCAGGATTTTTAAATCCAGTTTCTATAACTGGTCGGGATTTTCAAATCTAGTTTCTATAACTGGTCAGGATTTTCAAATCCTGTTTCTAAAACTGGTCGGGATTTTCAAATCCAGTTTTTATAACTGGTCGGGATTTTCAAAATTCAGTTTTTACAACTGGTCGGGATTTTAAATCCAGTTTCTATAACTGGTCGGGATTTTCAAATCCAGTTTCTATAACTGGTCGGGATTTTCAAATCCAGTTTCTATAACTGGTCGTGATTTTCAAATCTAGTGTCATAACTGATCGGGATTTTCAAATCCAATTTCTATAACTGGTCGAGATTTTCAAATCCAGTTTTATAACTGGTCAGAATTTTCAAATGCAGTTTCTATAACTGGTCGGGATTTTTAAATCTAGTTTTGTAACTGGTTGGGATTTTTAAATCCAGATTTATAACTGGTCGGGATTTTCAAATCCAGTTTCTATAACAGGTCCGGATTTTCAAATCTAGTTTTATAATTGGTCGGGATTTTCAAATCCAGTGTTATAACTGATCAGAATTTTCAAATCCAGTTTCTATAACTCGTTGGGATTTTCAAATCCAGTTTTATAACTGGTCGGGATTTTCAAATCCAGTTTTTATAACTGGTCGGGATTTTCAAATGCAGTTTCTATAACTGGTCAGGATTTTCAAATCAAGTTTCTATAACTGGTCGGGATTTTCAAATCCAATTTTTATAACCGATCGGGATTTTCAAATTCAGTGTTATAACTGGTCGGGATTTTCAAATCCAGTTTCTATAACTGGTCGGGATTTTGAAATCCAGTTTCTATAATTGGTCGGGATTTTCAATTTCAGATTTTATAACTGGTCGGGATTTTCAAATCCAGTTTCTATAACTGGTCGGGATTTCCAAATCCAGTTTCTATAACTGGTCAGGATTTTCAAATCCAGTTTCTATAATTGGTCGGGATTTTAAAATCAAATTTCTATAACTGGTCAGGATTTTCAAATCCAGTTTCTATAACTGGTCGGAATTTTCAAATCTAGTTTTTATAACTGGTCGGGATTTTCAAATCCAGTTTCTATAACTGGTTGGGATTTTCAAATCTAGTGTCATAACTGGTCGGGATTTTCAAATCCAGTTTTATAACTGGTCGGGATTTTCAAATCCATTTGCTATAACTGGTCGGGATTTTCAAATCTAGTTTTATAATTGGTCGGGATTTTCAAATCCAGTGTTATAACTGATCAGGATTTTCAAATTTAGTTTCTATAACTCGTCGGGATTTTCAAATCCAGTTTTATAACTGGTCGGGATTTTCAAATCCAGTTTTCATAACTGGTCAGGATTTTCAAATTCAGTTTCTATAACTGGTCAGGATTTTCAAATCCAGTTTCTATAACTGGTCGGGATTTTCAAATCCAGTTTTTATAACTGGTCGGGATTTTCAAATTCAGTGTTATAACTGGTCGGGATTTTCAAATCCAGATTCTATAACTGGTCGGGATTTTCAAATCCAGTTTCTATAACTGGTCGGTATTTTGAAATCCAGTTTTTATAACTGGTCGGGATTTTCAAATCCAGTTTTTATAACTGGTCGGGATTTTCAAATCCAGTTTCTATAACTGGTCGGGATTTTCAATTTCAGTTTTATAACTGGTCGGGATTTTCAAATCTAGTTTCTATAACTGGTCGGGATTTTCAAATCCAGTTTCTATAACTGGTCGGGATTATCAAATCCAGTTTCTATAACTGGTCGGGATTTTCAAATCTAGTTTTTATAACTGGTCGGGATTTTCAAATCCAGTTTTTGTAACTGGTCGGGATTTTCAAAATTCAGTTTTTACAACTGGTCGGTATTTTCAAATCCAGTTTCTATAACTGGTCGGGATTTTCAAATCCAGTTTCTATAACAGGTCGGGATTTTCAAATCCAGTTTCTATAACTGGTCGTGATTTTCAAATCTAGTGTCATAACTGGTCGGGATTTTCAAATCCAATTTCTATAACTGGTCGGGATTTTCAAATCTAGTGTTATAACTGGTCAGGATTTTCAAATGCAGTTTCTATAACTGGTCGGGATTTTTAACTCTAGTTTTATAACTGGTTGGGATTTTCAAATTCAGATTTATAACTGGTCAGGATTTTCAAATCCAGTTTCTATAACAGGTCCCGATTTTCAAATCTAGTTTTATAATTGGTCGGGATTTTCAAATCCAGTGTTATAACTGATCAGAATTTTCAAATCCATTTTCTATAACTCGTTGGGATTTTCAAATCCAGTTTTATAACTGGTCGGGATTTTCAAATCCAGTTTTTATAACTGGTCGGGATTTTCAAATCCAGTTTCTATAACTGGTCAGGATTTTCAAATCAAGTTTCTATAACTGGTCGGGATTTTCAAATCCAATTTTTATAACCGATCGGGATTTTCAAATTCAGTGTTATAACTGGTTGGGATTTTCAAATGCAGTTTCTATAACTGGTCGGGATTTTGAAATCCAGTTTCTATAACTGGTCGGGATTTTCTATTCCAGATTTTATAACTGGTCGGGATTTTGAAATCCAGTTTCTATAACTGGTCGGGATTTTCAAATCCAGTTTCTATAACTGGTCGAGATTTTCAAATCCAGTTTCTATAACTGGTCGGAATTTTCAAATCCAGTTTCTATAACTGGTCGGGATTTTCAACTCCAGTTTTTATAACTGGTCGGGATTTTCAAATCAAGTATCTATAACAGGTCAGGATTTTCAAATCTAGTGTCATAACTGGTCGGGATTTTTAAATCCAGTTTCTATAACTGGTCGGGATTTTCAAATCCAGTTTTATAACTGGTCAGGATTTTAAAATTCAGTTTCTATAACTGGTCGGGATTTTCAAATCCAGTTTCTATAACTGGTCGGGATTTTTAAATCCAGTTTTATAACTGGTCAGGATTTTCAAATCCAGTTTTATAACTGGTCGGGATTTTCAAATCCATTTTCTATAACTGGTCGGGATTTTTAAATCTAGTTTTATAATTGGTCGGGATTTTCAAATCCAGTGTTATAGCTGATCAGGTTTTCAAATTCAGTTTCTATAACTCGTCGGGATTTTCAAATCCAGTTTTATAACTGGTCGGGATTTTCAAATCCAGATTTTATAACTGGTCGGGATTTTCAAATTCAGTTTCTATAACTGGTCAGGATTTTCAAATCCAGTTTCTAAAACTGGTCGGTTTCTATAACTGGTCGGGATTTTGAAATCTAGTTTTTATAACTGGTCGGGATTTTCAATTCCAGATTTTATAACTGGTCGGAATTTTCAAATCCAGTTTCTATAACTGGTCGGGATTTTCAAATCCAGTTTCTATAACTGGTCGGGATTTTGAAATCCAGTTTCTATAACTGGTCGGGATTTTCAAATACAGTTTCTATAACTGGTCGAGATTTTCAAATCCAGTTTCTATAACTCGTCGGCATTTTCAACACCAGTTGTTATAACTGGTGGGGATTTTCAAATCCAGTATCTATAACTGGTCGGAATTTTCAAATCTAGTGTCATAACAGGTCGGAATTTTTAAATCCAGTTTCTATAACTGGTCGGGATTTTCAAATCCAGTTTTATAACTGGTCAGGATTTTCAAATCCAGTTTCTATAACTGGTCGGGATTTTCAAATGCAGTTTCTAAAACTGGTCAGAATTTTGAAATCCAGTTTCTATAACTGGTTGGGATTTTCAAATACAGTTTCTATAACTGGTCGAGATTTTCAAATACAGTTTCTATAACTGGTCGAGATTTTCAAATCCAGTTTCTATAACTGGTCGGGATTTTCAACTCCAGTTTTTATAACTGGTTGGGATTTTCAAATCCAGTTTCTATAACTGGTCGGGATTTTCAAATCCAGTTTTATAATTGGTCGGAATTTTCAAATCTAGTGTTATAACTGATCAGGATTTTCAAATCCAGTTTCTATAACTGGTGTGGATTTTCAAATCCAGTTTTATAACTAGTCGGGATTTTCAAATCCAGTTTTTATAACTGGTCGTGATTTTCAAAATTCAGTTTTTACAACTGGTCGGGATTTTCAAATCCAGTTTCTATAACTAGTCGAGATTTTCAAATCTAGTTTTTATAACTGGTCGGGATTTTCAAATCCAGTTTTTACAACTGGTCGGGATTTTCAAATCCAGTTTCTATAACTAGTCGGGATTTTCAAATCCAGTTTTATAACTGGTCGGGATTTTCAAATCCAGTTTTATAACTGATCGGGATTTTCAAATCCATTTTCTATAACTGGTCGGGATTTTCAAATCTAGTTTTTATAACTGGTCAGGATTTTTAAATCCAGTTTCTATAACTGGTCGGGATTTTCAAATCTAGTTTCTATAACTGGTCAGGATTTTCAAATCCAGTTTCTAAAACTGGTCGGGATTTTCAAATCCAGTTTTTATAACTGGTCGGGATTTTCAAATTCAGTGTTATAACTGGTCGGGATTTTCAACTCCAGTTTCTATAACTGGTCGGGATTTTCAAATTCAGTGTTATAACTGGTCGGGACTTTCAAATGCAGTTTCTATAACTGGTCGGGATTTTGAAATCTAGTTTCTATAACGGGTCGCGATTTTCAATTCCAGATTTTATAACTGGTCAGAATTTTCAAATCCAGTTTCTATAACTGGTCGGGATTTTCAAATCCAGTTTCTATAACTGGTCGGGATTTTGAAATCCAGTTTCTATAACTGGTCGGGATTTTCAAATACAGTTTCTATAACTGGTCGAGATTTTCAAATCCAGTTTCTATAACTCGTCGGCATTTTCAACACCAGTTGTTATAACTGGTTGGGATTTTCAAATCCAGTATCTATAACTGGTCGGAATTTTCAAATCTAGTGTCATAACAGGTCAGAATTTTTAAATCCAGTTTCTATAACTGGTCGGGATTTTCAAATCCAGTTTTATAACTGGTCAGGATTTTCAAATCCTTCAAATCCAGTTTCTAAAACTGGTCAGAATTTTGAAATCCAGTTTCTATAACTGGTTGGGATTTTCAAATACAGTTTCTATAACTGGTCGAGATTTTCAAATCCAGTTTCTATAACTGGTCGAGATTTTCAACTCCAGTTTTTATAACTGGTTGGGATTTTCAAATCCAGTTTCTATAACTGGTCGGGATTTTGAAATCTAGTGTCATAACTGGTCGGGGTTTTTAAATCCAGTTTCTATAACTGGTCGGGATTTTCAAATCCAGTTTTATAACTCGTCCGGATTTTCAAATCCAGATTCTATAACTGATCGGGATTTTTAAATCCAGTTTTATAACTGGTTGGGATTTTCAAATCCAGTTTTATAACTAGTCGGGATTTTCAAATCCAGTTTCTATAACTGATCGGGATTTTTAAATCCAGTTTTATAACTGGTTGGGATTTTCAAATCCAGTTTTATAACTAGTCGGGATTTTCAAATCCAGTTTCTATAACAGGTCAGGATTTTCAAATCCAGTTTTATAATTGGTCAGAATTTTCAAATCCAGTGTTATAACTGTTCAGGATTTTCAAATCCAGTTTCTATAACTGGTGTGGATTTTCAAATCCAGTTTTATAACTAGTCGGGATTTTCAAATCCAGTTTTTATAACTGGTCGTGATTTTCAAAATTCAGTTTTTACAACTGGTCGGGATTTTCAAATCCAGTTTCTATAACTGGTCGGGATTTTCAAATCCAGTTTCTATAACTGGTCGGGATTTTTAAATCCAGTTTCTATAACTGGTCGGGATTTTCAAATCCAGTTTCTATAACTGGTCGAGATTTTCAAATCTAGTTTTTATAACTGGTCGGGATTTTCAAATCCAGTTTTTACAACTGGTCGGGATTTTCAAATCCAGTTTCTATAACTGGTCGGGATTTTCAAATCCAGTTTTATAACTGGTCGGGATTTTCAAATCCAGTTTTATAACTGATCGGGATTTTCAAATCCATTTTCTATAACTGGTCGGGATTTTCAAATCTAGTTTTATAATTGGTCGGGATTTTCAAATCCAGTGTTATAACTGATCAGGATTTTCAAATTCAGTTTCTATAACTGGTCGGGATTTTCAAATCCAGTTTTATAACTGGTCGAATTTTCAAATCTAGTTTTTATAACTGGTCGGGATTTTTAAATTCAGTTTCTATAACTGGTCAGGATTTTCAAATCCAGTTTCTATAACTGGTCGGGATTTTCAAATCCAGTTTTTATAACTGGTCGGGATTTTCAAATTCAGTATTATAACTGGTCGGGATTTTGAAATCCAGTTTCTATAACTGGTCGAGATTTTGAAATCCAGTTTCTATAACTGGTCGGGATTTTCAAATCCAGTTTTTATAACTGGTCGGGATTTTCAAATCCAGTTTCTATAACTGGTCGGGATTTTCAAATCCAGTTTTATAACTGGTCGGGATTTTCAAATCTAGTTTCTATAACTGGTCGGGATTTTCAAATCCAGTTTCTATAACTGGTCGGGATTTTCAAATCCAGTTTCTATAACTGGTCGGGATTTTCAAATCTAGTTTTTATAACTGGTCGGGATTTTTAAATCCAGTTTCTATAACTGGTCGGGATTTTCAAATCTAGTTTCTATAACTGGTCGGGATTTTTAAATCTAGTTTTTATAACTGGTCGGGATTTTTAAATCCAGTTTCTATAACTGGTCGGGATTTTCAAATCTAGTTTCTATAACTGGTCGGGATTTTCAAATCCAGTTTCTATAACTGGTCGGGATTTTCAAATCCAGTTTTATAACTGGTCGGGATTTTCAAATCCAGTTTTTATAACTGGTCGGGATTTTAAAATCCAGTTTCTATAACTGGTCAGGATTTTCAAATCAAGTTTCTATAACTGGTCGGGATTTTCAAATCCAGTTTTTATAACCGGTCGGGATTTTCAAATTCAGTGTTATAACTGGTCGGGATTTTCAAATCCAGTTTCTATAACTGGTCGGGATTTTGAAATCTAGTTTCTATAACTGGTTGGGATTTTCAAATACAGTTTCTATAACTGGTCGAGATTTTCAAATACAGTTTCTATAACTGGTCGAGATTTTCAAATCCAGTTTCTATAACTGGTCGGGATTTTCAACTCCAGTTTTTATAACTGGTTGGGATTTTCAAATCCAGTTTCTATAACTGGTCGGGATTTTCAAATCCAGTTTTATAATTGGTCGGAATTTTCAAATCTAGTGTTATAACTGATCAGAATTTTCAAATCCAGTTTCTATAACTGGTGTGGATTTTCAAATCCAGTTTTATAACTAGTCGGGATTTTCAAATCCAGTTTTTATAAATGGTCGTGATTTTCAAAATTCAGTTTTTACAACTGGTCGGGATTTTCAAATCCAGTTTCTATAACTAGTCGAGATTTTCAAATCTAGTTTTTATAACTGGTCGGGATTTTCAAATCCAGTTTTTACAACTGGTCGGGATTTTCAAATCCAGTTTCTATAACTAGTCGGGATTTTCAAATCCAGTTTTATAACTGGTCGGGATTTTCAAATCCAGTTTTATAACTGATCGGGATTTTCAAATCCATTTTCTATAACTGGTCGGGATTTTCAAATCTAGTTTTTATAACTGGTCAGGATTTTTAAATCCAGTTTCTATAACTGGTCGGGATTTTCAAATCTAGTTTCTATAACTGGTCAGGATTTTCAAATCCAGTTTCTAAAACTGGTCGGGATTTTCAAATCCAGTTTTTATAACTGGTCGGGATTTTCAAATTCAGTGTTATAACTGGTCGGGATTTTCAACTCCAGTTTCTATAACTGGTCGGGATTTTCAAATTCAGTGTTATAACTGGTCGGGATTTTCAAATGCAGTTTCTATAACTGGTCGGGATTTTGAAATCTAGTTTCTATAACGGGTCGCGATTTTCAATTCCAGATTTTATAACTGGTCAGAATTTTCAAATCCAGTTTCTATAACTGGTTGGGATTTTCAAATCCAGTTTCTATAACTGGTCGAGATTTTCAAATCTAGTTTTTATAACTGGTCGGGATTTTCAAATCCAGTTTTTACAACTGGTCGGGATTTTCAAATCCAGTTTCTATAACTGGTCGGGATTTTCAAATGCAGTTTCTATAACTGGTCGGGATTTTGAAATCTAGTTTCTATAACGGGTCGCGATTTTCAATTCCAGATTTTATAACTGGTCAGAATTTTCAAATCCAGTTTCTATAACTGGTCGGGATTTTCAAATCCAGTTTCTATAACTGGTCGGGATTTTGAAATCCAGTTTCTATAACTGGTCGGGATTTTCAAATACAGTTTCTATAACTGGTCGAGATTTTCAAATCCAGTTTCTATAACTCGTCGGCATTTTCAACACCAATTGTTATAACTGGTCGGGATTTTCAAATCCAGTATCTATAACTGGTCGGAATTTTCAAATCTAGTGTCATAACAGGTCAGAATTTTTAAATCCAGTTTCTATAACTGGTCGGGATTTTTAAATCCAGTTTTATAACTGGTCAGGATTTTCAAATCCTTCAAATCCAGTTTCTAAAACTGGTCAGAATTTTGAAATCCAGTTTCTATAACTGGTTGGGATTTTCAAATACAGTTTCTATAACTGGTCCAGATTTTCAAATCCAGTTTCTATAACTGGTCGAGATTTTCAACTCCAGTTTTTATAACTGGTTGGGATTTTCAAATCCAGTTTCTATAACTGGTCGGGATTTTGAAATCTAGTGTCATAACTGGTCGGGGTTTTTAAATCCAGTTTCTATAACTGGTCGGGATTTTCAAATCCAGTTTTATAACTCGTCCAGATTTTCAAATCCAGTTTCTATAACTGATCGGGATTTTTAAATCCAGTTTTATAACTGGTTGGGATTTTCAAATCCAGTTTTATAACTAGTCGGGATTTTCAAATCCAGTTTCTATAACTGATCGGGATTTTTAAATCCAGTTTTATAACTGGTTGGGATTTTCAAATCCAGTTTTATAACTAGTCGGGATTTTCAAATCCAGTTTCTATAACAGGTCAGGATTTTCAAATCCAGTTTTATAATTGGTCAGAATTTTCAAATCCAGTGTTATAACTGTTCAGGATTTTCAAATCCAGTTTCTATAACTGGTGTGGATTTTCAAATCCAGTTTTATAACTAGTCGGGATTTTCAAATCCAGTTTTTATAACTGGTCGTGATTTTCAAAATTCAGTTTTTACAACTGGTCGGGATTTTCAAATCCAGTTTCTATAACTGGTCGGGATTTTCAAATCCAGTTTCTATAACTGGTCGGGATTTTCAAATCCAGTTTCTATAACTGGTCGGGATTTTCAAATCCAGTTTCTATAACTGGTCGAGATTTTCAAATATAGTTTTTATAACTGGTCGGTATTTTCAAATCCAGTTTTTACAACTGGTCGGGATTTTCAAATCCAGTTTCTATAACTGGTCGGGATTTTCAAATCCAGTTTTATAACTGGTCGGGATTTTCAAATCCAGTTTTATAACTGATCGGGATTTTCAAATCCATTTTCTATAACTGGTCGGGATTTTCAAATCTAGTTTTATAATTGGTCGGGATTTTCAAATCCAGTGTTATAACTGATCAGGATTTTCAAATTCAGTTTCTATAACTGGTCGGGATTTTCAAATCCAGTTTTATAACTGGTCGAATTTTCAAATCTAGTATTTATAACTGGTCGGGATTTTTAAATTCAGTTTCTATAACTGGTCAGGATTTTCAAATCCAGTTTCTATAACTAGTCGGGATTTTCAAATCCAGTTTTTATAACTGGTCGGGATTTTCAAATTCAGTATTATAACTGGTCGGGATTTTGAAATCCAGTTTCTATAACTGGTCGAGATTTTGAAATCCAGTTTCTATAACTGGTCGGGATTTTCAAATCCAGTTTTTATAACTGGTCGGGATTTTCAAATCCAGTTTCTATAACTGGTCGGGATTTTCAAATCCAGTTTTATAACTGGTCGGGATTTTCAAATCTAGTTTCTATAACTGGTCGGGATTTTCAAATCCAGTTTCTATAACTGGTCGGGATTTTCAAATCCAGTTTCTATAACTGGTCGGGATTTTCAAATCTAGTTTTTATAACTGGTCGGGATTTTTAAATCCAGTTTCTATAACTGGTCGGGATTTTCAAATCTAGTTTCTATAACTGGTCGGGATTTTTAAATCTAGTTTTTATAACTGGTCGGGATTTTTAAATCCAGTTTCTATAACTGGTCGGGATTTTCAAATCTAGTTTCTATAACTGGTCGGGATTTTCAAATCCAGTTTCTATAACTGGTCGGGATTTTCAAATCCAGTTTTATAACTGGTCGGGATTTTCAAATCCAGTTTTTGTAACTGGTCGGGATTTTAAAATAGAGTTTCTATAACTGGTCAGGATTTTCAAATCAAGTTTCTATAACTGGTCGGGATTTTCAAATCCAGTTTTTATAACCGGTCGGGATTTTCAAATTCAGTGTTATAACTGGTCGGGATTTTCAAATCCAGTTTCTATAACTGGTCCGGATTTTGAAATCTAGTTTTTATAACTGGTCGGGATTTTCAATTCCAGATTTTATAACTGGTCGGAATTTTCAAATCCAGTTTCTATAACTGGTCGGGATTTTCAAATCCAGTTTTTATAACTGGTCGGGATTTTGAAATCCAGTTTCTATAACTGGTCGGGATTTTCAAATACAGTTTCTATAACTGGTCGAGATTTTCAAATCCAGTTTCTATAACTCGTCGGCATTTTCAACACCAGTTGTTATAACTGGTCGGGATTTTCAAATCCAGTATCTATAACTGGTCGGAATTTTCAAATCTAGTGTCATAACAGGTCAGAATTTTTAAATCCAGTTTCTATAACTGGTCGGGATTTTCAAATCCAGCTTTATAACTGGTCAGGATTTTCAAATCCAGTTTCTATAACTGGTCCGGATTTTCAAATCCAGTTTCTATAACTGGTCGGGATTTTGAAATCTAGTGTCATAACTGGTCGGGATTTTCAACTCTAGTTTTTATAACTGGTTGGGATTTTCAAATCCAGTATCTATAACTGGTCGGAATTTTCAAATCTAGTGTTATAACTGTTCAGGATTTTCAAATCCAGTTTCTATAACTGGTGTGGATTTTCAAATCCAGTTTTATAACTAGTCGGGATTTTCAAATCCAGTTTTTATAACTGGTCGTGATTTTCAAAATTCAGTTTTTACAACTGGTCGGGATTTTCAAATCCAGTTTCTATAACTGGTCGGGATTTTCAAATCCAGTTTCTATAACTGGTCGGGATTTTCAAATCCAGTTTCTATAACTGGTCGGGATTTTCAAATCCAGTTTCTATAACTGGTCGAGATTTTCAAATATAGTTTTTATAACTGGTCGGTATTTTCAAATCCAGTTTTTACAACTGGTCGGGATTTTCAAATCCAGTTTCTATAACTGGTCGGGATTTTCAAATCCAGTTTTATAACTGGTCGGGATTTTCAAATCCAGTTTTATAACTGATCGGGATTTTCAAATCCATTTTCTATAACTGGTCGGGATTTTCAAATCTAGTTTTATAATTGGTCGGGATTTTCAAATCCAGTGTTATAACTGATCAGGATTTTCAAATTCAGTTTCTATAACTGGTCGGGATTTTCAAATCCAGTTTTATAACTGGTCGAATTTTCAAATCTAGTTTTTATAACTGGTCGGGATTTTTAAATTCAGTTTCTATAACTGGTCAGGATTTTCAAATCCAGTTTCTATAACTAGTCGGGATTTTCAAATCCAGTTTTTATAACTGGTCGGGATTTTCAAATTCAGTATTATAACTGGTCGGGATTTTGAAATCCAGTTTCTATAACTGGTCGAGATTTTGAAATCCAGTTTCTATAACTGGTCGGGATTTTCAAATCCAGTTTTTATAACTGGTCGGGATTTTCAAATCCAGTTTCTATAACTGGTCGGGATTTTCAAATCGAGTTTTATAACTGGTCGGGATTTTCAAATCTAGTTTCTATAACTGGTCGGGATTTTCAAATCCAGTTTCTATAACTGGTCGGGATTTTCAAATCCAGTTTCTATAACTGGTCGGGATTTTCAAATCTAGTTTTTATAACTGGTCGGGATTTTTAAATCCAGTTTCTATAACTGGTCGGGATTTTCAAATCTAGTTTCTATAACTGGTCGGGATTTTTAAATCTAGTTTTTATAACTGGTCGGGATTTTTAAATCCAGTTTCTATAACTGGTCGGGATTTTCAAATCTAGTTTCTATAACTGGTCGGGATTTTCAAATCCAGTTTCTATAACTGGTCGGGATTTTCAAATCCAGTTTTATAACTGGTCGGGATTTTCAAATCCAGTTTTTGTAACTGGTCGGGATTTTAAAATCCAGTTTCTATAACTGGTCAGGATTTTCAAATCAAGTTTCTATAACTGGTCGGGATTTTCAAATCCAGTTTTTATAACCGGTCGGGATTTTCAAATTCAGTGTTATAACTGGTCGGGATTTTCAAATCCAGTTTCTATAACTGGTCCGGATTTTGAAATCTAGTTTTTATAACTGGTCGGGATTTTCAATTCCAGATTTTATAACTGGTCGGAATTTTCAAATCCAGTTTCTATAACTGGTCGGGATTTTCAAATCCAGTTTTTATAACTGGTCGGGATTTTGAAATCCAGTTTCTATAACTGGTCGGGATTTTCAAATACAGTTTCTATAACTGGTCGAGATTTTCAAATCCAGTTTCTATAACTCGTCGGCATTTTCAACACCAGTTGTTATAACTGGTCGGGATTTTCAAATCCAGTATCTATAACTGGTCGGAATTTTCAAATCTAGTGTCATAACAGGTCAGAATTTTTAAATCCAGTTTCTATAACTGGTCGGGATTTTCAAATCCAGCTTTATAACTGGTCAGGATTTTCAAATCCAGTTTCTATAACTGGTCCGGATTTTCAAATCCAGTTTCTATAACTGGTCGGGATTTTGAAATCTAGTGTCATAACTGGTCGGGATTTTCAACTCTAGTTTTTATAACTGGTTGGGATTTTCAAATCCAGTATCTATAACTGGTCGGAATTTTCAAATCTAGTGTCATAACTAGTCAGAATTTTTAAATGAAGTTTCTATAACTGGTCGGGATTTAAAATCCAGTTTCTATAACTGGTCGGGATTTTCAAATCCAGTTTTTATAACTGGTCGGGATTTTCAAATCCAGTTTCTATAACTGGTCGGGATTTTGAAATCTAGTGTCATAACTGGTCGAGATTTTTAAATCCAGTTTCTATAACTGGTCGGGATTTTCAAATCCAGTTTTATAACTTGTCAGGATTTTCAAATACAGTTTCTATAACTGATCGGGATTTTTAAATCCAGTTTTATAACTGGTTGGGATTTTCAAATCCAGTTTTATAACTAGTCGGGATTTTCAAATCCAGTTTCTATAACTGGTCGGGATTTTCAAATCCAGTTTTATAATTGGTCGGAATTTTCAAATCTAGTGTTATAACTGATCACGATTTTCAAATCCAGTTTCTATAACTGGTGTGGATTTTCAAATCCAGTTTTATAACTAGTCGGGATTTTCAAATCCAGTTTTTGTAACTGGTCGTGATTTTCAAAATTCAGTTTTTACAACTGGTCGGGATTTTCAAATCCAGTTTCTATAACTGGTCGGGATTTGCAAATCCAGTTTCTATAACTGGTCGGGATTTTCAAAACCAGTTTCTATAACTAGTCGGGATTTTCAAATCCAGTTTCTATAACTGGTCGAGATTTTCAAATCTAGTTTTTATAACTGGTCGGAATTTTCAAATCCAGTTTTTACAACTGGTCGGGATTTTCAAATCCAGTTTCTATAACTGGTGGGATTTTCAAATCCAGTTTTATAACTGGTCGGGATTTTCAAATCCAGTTTTATAACTGATCGGGATTTTCAAATCCAGTTTTATAATTGGTCGGGATTTTCAAATCCAGTGTTATAACTGATCAGGATTTTCAAATTCAGTTTCTATAACTGGTCGAGATTTTCAAATCCAGTTTTATAACTGGTCGAATTTTCAAATCTAGTTTTTATAACTGGTCGGGATTTTTAAATTCAGTTTCTATAACTGGTCAGGATTTTCAAATCCAGTTTCTATAACTGGTCGGGATTTTCAAATCCAGTTTTTGTAACTGGTCGTGATTTTCAAATTCAGTGTTATAACTGGTCGGGATTTTCAAATCTAGTTTCTATAACTGGTCGGGATTTTGAAATCCAGTTTCTATAACTGGTCGGGATTTTCAAATCCAGTTTTTATAACTGGTCGGGATTTTCAAATCCAGTTTCTATAACTGGTCGAGATTTTCAAATCTAGTTTTTATAACTGGTCGAGATTTTCAAATCCAGTTTTGACAACTGGTCGGGATTTTCAAATCCAGTTTCTATAACTGGTCGGGATTTTCAAATCCAGTTTTATAACTGGTCGGGATTTTCAAATCTAGTTTTTATAACTGGTCGGGATTTTTAAATCCAGTTTCTATAACTGGTCGGGATTTTCAAATCCAGTTTCTATAACTGGTCGGGATTTTCAAATCCAGTTTTATAACTGGTCGGGATTTTCAAATCCAGTTTTTATAACTGGTCGGGATTTTCAAATCCAGTTTTTATAACTGGTCGGGATTTTAAAATCCAGTTTCTATAACTGGTCAGGATTTTCAAATCAAGTTTCTATAACTGGTCGGGATTTTCAAATCCAGTTTTTATAACCGGTCGGGATTTTCAAATTCAGTGTTATAACTGGTCGGGATTTTCAAATCTAGTTTCTATAACTGGTCGAGATTTTGAAATCTAGTTTCTATAACTGGTCGGGATTTTGAAATCTAGTTTCTATAACTGGTCGGGATTTTCAATTCCAGATTTTATAACTGGTCGGAATTTTCAAATCCAGTTTCTGTAACTGGTCGGGATTTTCAAATCCAGTTTCTATAACTGGTCGGGATTTTGAAATCCAGTTTCTATAACTGGTCGGGATTTTCAAATACAGTTTCTATAATTGGTCGAGATTCTCAAATCCAGTTTCTATAACTGGTCAGGATTTTGAAATCTAGTGTCATAACTGGTCGGGATTTTTAAATCCAGTTTCTATAACTGATCGGGATTTTTAAATCCAGTTTTATAACTGGTTGGGATTTTCAAATCCAGTTTTATAACTAGTCGGGATTTTCAAATCCAATTTTATATAACTGGTCGGGATTTTCAAATCCAGTTTTATAATTGGTCGGAATTTTCAAATCTAGTGTTATAACTGATCAGGATTTTCAAATCCAGTTTCTATAACTGGTGTGGATTTTCAAATCCAGTTTTATAACTAGTCGGGATTTTCAAATCCAGTTTTTGTAACTGGTCGTGATTTTCAAAATTCAGTTTTTACAACTGTTCGGGATTTTCAAATCCAGTTTCTATAACTGGTCGGGATTTTCAAATCCAGTTTCTATAACTGGTCGGGATTTTCAAATCCAGTTTCTATAACTGGTCGGGATTTTCAAATCCAGTTTTTATAACTGGTCGAGATTTTCAAATCTAGTTTTTATAACTGGTCGGGATTTTCAAATCCAGTTTTGACAACTGGTCGGGATTTTCAAATCCAGTTTCTATAACTGGTCTGGATTTTCAAATCCAGTTTTATAACTGGTCGGGATTTTCAAATCTAGTTTTTATAATTGGTCGGGATTTTTAAATCCAGTTTCTATAACTGGTCGGGATTCTCAAATCTAGTTTCTATAACTGGTCGGGATTTTTAAATCTAGTTTTTATAACTGGTCGGGATTTTTAAATCCAGTTTCTATAACTGGTCGGGATTTTCAAATCTAGTTTCTATAACTAGTCGGGATTTTCAAATCCAGTTTCTATAACTGGTCGGGATTTTCAAATCCAGTTTTATAACTGGTCGGGATTTTCAAATCCAGTTTTTATAACTGGTCGGGATTTTAAAATCCAGTTTCTATAACTGGTCAGGATTTTCAAATCAAGTTTCTATAACTGGTCGGGATTTTCAAATCCAGTTTTTATAACCGGTCGGGATTTTCAAATTCAGTGTTATAACTGGTCAGGAGTTTCAAATCCAGTTTCTATAACTGGTCGGGATTTTGAAATCTAGTTTCTATAACTGGTCGGGATTTTAAATTCCAGATTTTATAACTGGTCGGAATTTTCAAATCCAGTTTCTATAACTGGTCGGGATTTTCAAATCCAGTTTTTATAACTGGTCGGGATTTTGAAATCCAGTTTCTATAACTGGTCGGGATTTTCAAATACAGTTTCTATAACTGGTCGAGATTTTCAAATCCAGTTTCTATAACTCGTCGGCATTTTCAACACCAGTTGTTATAACTGGTCGGGATTTTCAAATCCAGTTTTTATAACCGGTCGGGATTTTAAAATCCAGTTTCTATAACTGGTCAGGATTTTCAAATCAAGTTTCTATAACTGGTCCGGATTTTCAAATCCAGTTTTTATAACCGGTCGGGATTTTCAAATTCAGTGTTATAACTGGTCAGGATTTTCAAATCCAGTTTCTATAACTGGTCGGGATTTTGAAATCTAGTTTCTATAACTGGTCGGGATTTTCAATTCCAGATTTTATAACTGGTCGGAATTTTCAAATCCAGTTTCTATAACTGGTCGGGATTTTCAAATCCAGTTTTTATAACTGGTCGAGATTTTGAAATCTAGTGTCATAACTGGTCGGGATTTTTGAATCCAGTTTCTATAACTGGTCGGGATTTTCAAATCCAGTTTTATAACTCGTCGGGATTTTCAAATCTAGTTTCTATAACTGATCGGGATTTTTAAATCCAGTTTTATAACTGGTTGGGATTTTCAAATCCAGTTTTATAACTAGTCGGGATTTTCAAATCCAATTTTATATAACTGGTCGGGATTTTCAAATCCAGTTTTATAATTGGTCGGAATTTTCAAATCTAGTGTTATAACTGATCAGGATTTTCAAATCCAGTTTCTATAACTGGTGTGGATTTTCAAATCCAGTTTTATAACTAGTCGGGATTTTCAAATCCAGTTTTTGTAACTGGTCGTGATTTTCAAAATTCAGTTTTTACAACTGGTCAGGATTTTCAAATCAAGTTTCTATAACTGGTCGGGATTTTCAAATCCAGTTTCTATAACTGGTCGGGATTTTCAAATCCAGTTTCTATAACTGGTCGGGATTTTCAAATCCAGTTTCTATAACTGGTCGAGATTTTCAAATCTAGTTTTTATAACTGGTCGGGATTTTCAAATCCAGTTTTGACAACTGGTCGGGATTTTCAAATCCAGTTTCTATAACTGGTCGGGATTTTCAAATCCAGTTTTATAACTGGTCGGGATTTTCAAATCTAGTTTTTATAACTGGTCGGGATTTTTAAATCCAGTTTCTATAACTGGTCGGGATTTTCAAATCTAGTTTCTATAACTGGTCGGGATTTTTAAATCTAGTTCATTGCTCAAAGGTTCCTAAACTATCTTTTTGAAGCAGATAGTTCACAGTGCTCATTCTATCTCAACCGGAAAAGCCTAATAATGTTTCCACTCCATTTTCATTACGAAGATGTATCACGTCAGGATCCGTTGCTAAAACCGAATCACGCCAACGTTATGGAAGTTCCTGGATCGTGTGAAATCAGAGTAGTTCCAAAGCCATTTGCACCCTCTTCTTTCGGAAGCCAAAATGGAAAATCCTTCGCTCATCATGATGGAAAGTGGAATCGTCAGGTCGTCCGTAACCCTTGAAAACAGGCATTGACTTTCTCTTCCCCTCCTTCCTACGGAAGTATCAAGAGTCAACGGATCTGTTCTTATGGCGGTTGACGGCCGATTGAAAACGAAAACGGAGCCTGATAAGCTCACGTAACAACAGCCCCACTATCAAAAGTCGAGACTCAGACAGGCGAGAGAGAGAAGGGAGGGATTCCATCCAGCCATAGGTGTCCCTACCCCGTAGGCTGGCTACCTTAACTGGTCGGGATTTTCAAATCTAGTTTTTATAACTGGTCGGGATTTTCAAATCCAGTTTTTGTAACTGGTCGGGATTTTCAAAATTCAGTTTTTACAACTGGTCGGGATTTTCAAATCCAGTTTCTATAACTGGTCGGGATTTTCAAATCCAGTTTCTATAACAGGTCGGGATTTTCAAATCCAGTTTCTATAACTGGTCGTGATTTTCAGATCTAGTGTCATAACTGGTCGGGATTTTCAAATCCAATTTCTATAACTGGTCGGGATTTTCAAATCCAGTTTTATAACTGGTCAGGATTTTCAAATGCAGTTTCTATAACTGGTCGGGATTTTTAAATCTAGTTTTATAACTGGTTGGGATTTTCAAATCCAGATTTATAACTGGTCGGGATTTTCAAATCCAGTTTCTATAACAGGTCCGGATTTTCAAATCTAGTTTTATAATTGGTCGGGATTTTCAAATCCAGTGTTATAACTGATCAGGATTTTCAAATCCAGTTTCTATAACTTGTCGGGATTTTCAAATCCAGTTTTATAACTGGTCGGGATTTTCAAATCCAGTTTTTATAACTGGTCGGGATTTTCAAATCCAGTTTCTATAACTGGTCAGGATTTTCAAATCAAGTTTCTATAACTGGTCGGGATTTTCAAATCCAATTTTTATAACCGATCGGGATTTTCAAATTCAGTGTTATAACTGGTCGGGATTTTCAAATGCAGTTTCTATAACTGGTCGGGATTTTGAAATCTAGTTTCTATAACTGGTCGGGATTTTCAATTCCAGATTTTATAACTGGTCGGAATTTTCAAATCCAGTTTCTATAACTGGTCGGGATTTTCAAATCCAGTTTTTATAACTGGTCGGGATTTTCAAATACAGTTTCTATAACTGGTCGAGATTTTCAAATCCAGTTTCTATAACTGGTCGGAAATTTCAAATCCAGTTTCTATAACTGGTCGGGATTTTCAACTCCAGTTTTTATAACTGGTCGGGATTTTCAAATCAAGTATCTATAACAGGTCAGGATTTTCAAATCTAGTGTCATAACTGGTCGGGATTAATAAATCCAGTTTCTATAACTGGTCGGGATTTTCAAATCCAGTTTTATAAGTGGTCAGGATTTTAAAATTCAATTTCTATAACTGGTCGGGATTTTCAAATCCAGTTTCTATAACTGGTCGGGATTTTTAAATCCAGTTTTATAACTGGTCGGGATTTTCAAATCCAGTTTTATAACTGGTCGGGATTTTCAAATCCATTTTCTATAACTGGTCGGGATTTTTAAATCTAGTTTTATAATTGGTCAGGATTTTCAAATCCAGTGTTATAGCTGATCAGGTTTTCAAATTCAGTTTCTATAACTCGTCGGGATTTTTAAATCCAGTTTTATAACTGGTCGGGATTTTCAAATCCAGATTTTATAACTGGTCGGGATTTTCAAATTCAGTTTCTATAACTGGTCAGGATTTTCAAATCCAGTTTCTAAAACTGGTCGGTTTCTATAACTGGTCAGGATTTTGAAATATAGTTTCTATAACTGGTCGGGATTTTCAGTTCCAGATTTTATAACTGGTCGGAATTTTCAAATCCAGTTTCTATAACTGGTCGGGATTTTCAAATCTAGTTTCTATAACTGGTCGGGATTTTGAAATCCAGTTTCTATAACTGGTCGGGATTTTCAAATACAGTTTCTATAACTGGTCGAGATTTTCAAATCCAGTTTCTATAACTCGTCGGCATTTTCAACACCAGTTGTTATAACTGGTCGGTATTTTCAAATCCAGTATCTATAACTGGTCGGAATTTTCAAATCTAGTGTCATAACAGGTCGGAATTTTTAAATCCAGTTTCTATAACTGGTCGGGATTTTCAAATCCAGTTTTATAACTGGTCAGGATTTTCAAATCCAGTTTCTATAACTGGTCGGGATTTTCAAATCCAGTTTCTAAAACTGGTCAGAATTTTGAAATCCAGTTTCTATAACTGGTTGGGATTTTCAAATACAGTTTCTATAACTGGTCGAGATTTTCAAATACAGTTTCTATAACTGGTCGAGATTTTCAAATCCAGTTTCTATAACTGGTCGGGATTTTCAACTCCAGTTTTTATAACTGGTTGGGATTTTCAAATCCAGTTTCTATAACTGGTCGGGATTTTCAAATCCAGTTTTATAATTGGTCGGAATTTTCAAATCTAGTGTTATAACTGATCAGGATTTTCAAATCCAGTTTCTATAACTGATGTGGATTTTCAAATCCAGTTTTATAACTAGTCGGGATTTTCAAATCCAGTTTTTATAACTGGTCGTGATTTTCAAAATTCAGTTTTTACAACTGGTCGGGATTTTCAAATCCAGTTTCTATAACTAGTCGAGATTTTCAAATCTAGTTTTTATAACTGGTCGGGATTTTCAAATCCAGTTTTTACAACTGGTCGGGATTTTCAAATCCAGTTTCTATAACTAGTCGGGATTTTCAAATCCAGTTTTATAACTGGTCGGGATTTTCAAATCCAGTTTTATAACTGATCGGGATTTTCAAATCCATTTTCTATAAGTGGTCGGGATTTTCAAATCTAGTTTTTATAACTGGTCAGGATTTTTAAATCCAGTTTCTATAACTGGTCGGGATTTTCAAATCTAGTTTCTATAACTGGTCAGGATTTTCAAATCCAGTTTCTAAAACTGGTCGGGATTTTCAAATCCAGTTTTTATAACTGGTCGGGATTTTCAAATTCAGTGTTATAACTGGTCGGGATTTTCAACTCCAGTTTCTATAACTGGTCGGGATTTTCAAATTCAGTGTTATAACTGGTCGGGATTTTCAAATGCAGTTTCTATAACTGGTCGGGATTTTGAAATCTAGTTTCTATAACGGGTCGCGATTTTCAATTCCAGATTTTATAACTGGTCAGAATTTTCAAATCCAGTTTCTATAACTGGTCGGGATTTTCAAATGCAGTTTCTATAACTGGTCGGGATTTTGAAATCCAGTTTCTATAACTGGTCGGGATTTTCAAATACAGTTTCTATAACTGGTCGAGATTTTCAAATCCAGTTTCTATAACTCGTCGGCATTTTCAACACCAGTAGTTATAACTGGTCGGGATTTTCAAATCCAGTATCTATAACTGGTCGGAATTTTCAAATCTAGTGTCATAACAGGTCAGAATTTTTAAATCCAGTTTCTATAACTGGTCGGGATTTTCAAATCCAGTTTTATAACTGGTCAGGATTTTCAAATCCTTCAAATCCAGTTTCTAAAACTGGTCAGAATTTTGAAATCCAGTTTCTATAACTGGTTGGGATTTTCAAATACAGTTTCTATAACTGGTCCAGATTTTCAAATCCAGTTTCTATAACTGGTCGAGATTTTCAACTCCAGTTTTTATAACTGGTTGGGATTTTCAAATCCAGTTTCTATAACTGGTCGGGATTTTGAAATCTAGTGTCATAACTGGTCGGGGTTTTTAAATCCAGTTTCTAAAACTGGTCGGGATTTTCAAATCCAGTTTTTATAACTGGTCGGGATTTTCAAATTCAGTGTTATAACTGGTCGGGATTTTCAACTCCAGTTTCTATAACTGGTCGGGATTTTCAAATTTAGTGTTATAACTGGTCGGGATTTTCAAATGCAGTTTCTATAACTGGTCGGGATTTTAAAATCTAGTTTCTATAACGGGTCGCGATTTTCAATTCCAGATTTTATAACTGGTCAGAATTTTCAAATCCAGTTTCTATAACTGTCGGGATTTTCAAATCCAGTTTCTATAACTGGTCGGGATTTTGAAATCCAGTTTCTATAACTGGTCGGGATTTTCAAATACAGTTTCTATAACTGGTCGAGATTTTCATATCCAGTTTCTATAACTCGTCGGCATTTTCAACACCAGTTGTTATAACTGGTCGGGATTTTCAAATCCAATATCTATAACTGGTCGGAATTTTCAAATCTAGTGTCATAACAGGTCAGAATTTTTAAATCCAGTTTCTATAACTGGTCGGGATTTTCAAATCCAGTTTTATAACTGGTCAGGATTTTCAAATCCTTCAAATCCAGTTTCTAAAACTAGTCAGAATTTTGAAATCCAGTTTCTATAACTGGTTGGGATTTTCAAATACAGTTTCTATAACTGGTCGAGATTTTCAAATCCAGTTTCTATAACTGGTCGAGATTTTCAACTCCAGTTTTTATAACTGGTTGGGATTTTCAAATCCAGTTTCTATAACTGGTCGGGATTTTGAAATCTAGTGTCATAACTGGTCGGGGTTTTTAAATCCAGTTTCTATAACTGGTCGGGATTTTCAAATCCAGTTTTATAACTCGTCCGGATTTTCAAATCCAGTTTCTATAACTGATCGGGATTTTTAAATCCAGTTTTATAACTGGTTGGGATTTTCAAATCCAGTTTTATAACTAGTCGGGATTTTCAAATCCAGTTTCTATAACTGATCGGGATTTTTAAATCCAGTTTTATAACTGGTTGGGATTTTCAAATCCAGTTTTATAACTAGTCGGGATTTTCAAATCCAGTTTCTATAACAGGTCAGGATTTTCAAATCCAGTTTTATAATTGGTCAGAATTTTCAAATCCAGTGTTATAACTGTTCAGGATTTTCAAATCCAGTTTCTATAACTGGTGTGGATTTTCAAATCCAGTTTTATAACTAGTCGGGATTTTCAAATCCAGTTTTTATAACTGGTCGTGATTTTCAAAATTCAGTTTTTACAACTAGTCGGGATTTTCAAATCCAGTTTCTATAACTGGTCGGGATTTTCAAATCCAGTTTCTATAACTGGTCGGGATTTTCAAATCCAGTTTCTATAACTGGTCGGGATTTTCAAATCCAGTTTCTATAACTGGTCGAGATTTTCAAATCTAGTTTTTATAACTGGTCGGGATTTTCAAATCCAGTTTTTACAACTGGTCGGGATTTTCAAATCCAGTTTCTATAACTGGTCGGGATTTTCAAATCGAGTTTTATAACTGGTCGGGATTTTCAAATCCAGTTTTATAACTGATCGGGATTTTCAAATCCATTTTCTATAACTGGTCGGGATTTTCAAATCTAGTTTTATAATTGGTCGGGATTTTCAAATCCAGTTTCTATAACTGGTCGCGATTTTGAAATCCAGTTTCTATAACTGGTCGGGATTTTCAAATCCAGTTTCTATAACTGGTCGGGATTTTCAAATCCAGTTTCTATAACTGGTCGGGATTTTCAAATCCAGTTTCTATAACTGGTCGAGATTTTCAAATCTAGTTTTTATAACTGGTCGGGATTTTCAAATCCAGTTTCTATAACTGGTCCGGATTTTCAAATCCAGTTTCTATAACTGGTCGGGATTTTCAAATCCAGTTTTATAACTAGTCGGGATTTTCAAATCCAGTTTTATAACTGATCGGGATTTTCAAATACATTTTCTATAACTGGTCGGGATTTTCAAATCTAGGTGTCATAACTAGTCAGAATTTTTAAATGAAGTTTCTATAACTGGTCGGGATTTTAAAATCCAGTTTCTATAACTGGTCGAGATTTTCAAATCCAGTTTTTATAACTGGTCGGGATTTTCAAATCCAGTTTCTATAACTGGTCGGGATTTTCAAATCCAGTTTCTAAAACTGGTCAGAATTTTGAAATTCAGTTTCTATAACTGGTTGGGATTTTCAAATACAGTTTCTATAACTGGTCGAGATTTTCAAATCCAGTTTCTATAACTAGTCGAGATTTTCAACTCCAGTTTTTATAACTGGTTGGGATTTTCAAATCCAGTATCTATAACTGGTCGGAATTTTCAAATCTAGTATCATAACTAGTCAGAATTTTTATATAAAGTTTCTATAACTGGTCGGGATTTTAAAATCCAGTTTCTATAACTGGTCGGGATTTTCAAATCCTGTTTCTATAACTGGTCGGGATTTTCAAATCTAGTTTTTATAACTGGTCGGGATTTTTAAATCCAGTTTCTATAACTGGTCGGGATTTTCAAATCCAGTTTCTATAACTGGTCGGGATTTTCAAATCCAGTTTTATAACTGGTCGGGATTTTCAAATCCAGTTTTTATAACTGGAAGGGATTTTAAAATCCAGTTTCTATAACTGGTCAGGATTTTCAAATCAAGTTTCTATAACTGGTCGGGATTTTCAAATCCAATTTTTATAACCGGTCGGGATTTTCAAATTCAGTGTTATAACTGGTCGGGATTTTCAAATCCAGTTTCTATAACTGGTCGGGATTTTGAAATCTAGTTTCTATAACTGGTCTTTTCAAATCCAGTTTTATAACTGGTCGGGATTTTCAAATCCAGTTTTTATAACTGGTCGGGATTTTAAAATCCAGTTTCTATAACTGGTCAGGATTTTCAAATCAAGTTTCTATAACTGGTCGGGATTTTCAAATCCAGTTTTTATAACCGGTCGGGATTTTCAAATTCAGTGTTATAACTGGTCGGGATTTTCAAATCCAGTTTCTATAACTGGTCGGGATTTTGAAATCTAGTTTCTATAACTGGTCGGGATTTTCAATTCCAGATTTTATAACTGGTCGGAATTTTCAAATCCAGTTTCTATAACTGGTCAGGATTTTCAAATCCAGTTTCTATAACTGGTCGGGATTTTTAAATCCAGTTTCTATAACTGGTTGGGATTTTCAAAGACAGTTTCTTATAACTGGTCGGGATTTTCAAATCCAGTATCTATAACTGGTCGGAATTTTCAAATCTAGTGTCATAACTGGTCGGAATTTTTAAATTCAGTTTCTATAACTGGTCGGGATTTTCAAATCCAGTTTTATAACTGGTCGAATTTTCAAATCTAGTTTTTATAACTGGTCGGGATTTTTAAATTCAGTTTCTATAACTGGTCAGGATTTTCAAATCCAGTTTCTATAACTGGTCGGGATTTTCAAATCCAGTTTTTATAACTGGTCGGGATTTTCAAATTCAGAGTCATAACTGGCCGGGATTTTCAAATCCAGTTTCTATAACTGGTCGAGATTTTGAAATCCAGTTTCTATAACTGGTCGGGATTTTCAAATCCAGTTTTATTAACTGGTCGGGATTTTCAAATCCAGTTTCTATAACTGGTCGGGATTTTCAAATCCAGTTTTATAACTGGTCGGGATTTTCAAATCTAGTTTCTATAACTCGTCGGGATTTTCAAATCCAGTTTCTATAACTGGTCGGGATTTTCAAATCCAGTTTCTATAACTGGTCGGGATTTTTAAATCCAGTTTCTATAACTGGTCGGGATTTTCAAATCCAGTTTCTATAACTGGTCAGGATTTTTATATCTAGTTTTATAACTGGTCAGGATTTTCAAATCCAGTTTTATAACTAGTCGGGATTTTCAACTCCAGTTTTTATAACTGGTCGGGATTTTCAAATCCAGTATCTATAACTGGTCGGAATTTTCAAATCTAGTGTCATAACTAGTCGGAATTTTTAAATCCAGTTTCTATAACTGGTCAGGATTTTCAAATCCAGTTTTATAACTGGTCAGGATTTTCAAATCCAGTTTCTATAACTGGTCAGGATTTTCAAATCCAGTTTTATAACTGGTCGGGATTTTCAAATCCAGTTTCTATAACTGGTCGAGATTTTTAAATCCAGTTTTATAACTGGTCGGGATTTTCAAATCCAGTTTTATAACTGGTCGGGATTTTCAAATCCATTTTCTATAACTGGTCGGGATTTTCAAATCTACTTTTATAATTAGTCGGGATTTTCAAATCCAGTGTTATAACTGATCAGGATTTTCAAATTCAGTTTCTATAACTCGTCGGGATTTTCAAATCCAGTTTTATAACTGGTCGGGATTTTCAAATCCAGTTTTTATAACTGGTCGGGATTTTCAAATTCAGTTTCTATAACTGGTCAGCATTTTCAAATCCAGTTTCTATAACTGGTCGGGATTTTCAAATCCAGTTTTTATAACTGGTTGGGATTTTCAAATTGAGTGTTATAACTGGTCGGGATTTTCAAATCCAGTTTCTATAACTGGTCGGGATTTTCAAATCCTGTTTTATAACTGGTCGGGATTTTCAAATCCAGTTTTATAACTGGTCGGGATTTTTAAATCCAGTTTTATAACTGGTCGGGATTTTCAAATCCAGTGTTATAACTGATCAGGATTTTCAAATTCAGTTTCTATAACTCGTCGGGATTTTCAAATCCAGTTTTATAACTGGTCGGGATTTTCAAATCCAGTTTTTATAACTGGTCAGGATTTTCAAATTCAGTTTCTATAACTGGTCAGGATTTTCAAATCCAGTTTATATAACTGGTCGGGATTTTCAAATCCAGTTTTTATAACTGGTCGGGATTTTCAAATTCAGTGTTATAACTGGTCGGGATTTTCAAATCCAGTTTCTATAACTGGTCGGGATTTTTAAAGCCAGTTTCTATAACTGATTGGGATTTAGAAATCCAGTTTCTATAACTGGTCGGAATTTTCAAATCCAGTTTTAATAACTGGTCAGGATTTTCATATCCAGTTTCTATAACTGGTCGGGATTTTCAAATCCAGTTTTATAACTGGTCGGGATTTTCAAATCTAGTTTCTATAACTGGTCGGGATTTTCAAATCCAATTTCTATAACTAGTCGGATTTTCAAATCCAGTTTCTATAACTGGTCGGGATTTTCAAATCTAGTTTTTATAACTGATCGGGATTTTTAAATCCAGTTTCTATAACTGGTCGGGATTTTCAAATCTAGTTTCAATAACTGGTCGAGATTTTCTAATCTAGTTTTTATAACTGGTCGGGATTTTCAAATCCAGTTTCTATAACTGGTCGAGATTTTCAAATCCAG
>NW_028323394.1:0-52758 GCF_984573655.1 Nuphar pumila | reverse complement strand
AGTTCGATGAAAGCTCGCTCCGCCCCTCGCCGAATGCTCTGCAGCCACACGGCACTCGGATGACTGAAAGGCATGCGGAAGGGCATATACTCCCTGAACGAGACGGTCGCCTATAAAGTTGACAGGCTGGTGCGGCTGCGTTAAAATTTCCTGCGACTGGTCATCCCAAAGGCCCGCTTGCAAGGTAGTGCTTCGCTGATATGGGGTGCGACCCCCGTCTCTGCCTGTGATGGTCATGTATCTTTTTACAACAGTACTGCATCCGCATGTCAAGCATGGAACTGCATCTCTGGACCTGTGACAGGCTCCTGTAAGGTAAACTCCCGAGTACTAGATTATCCCAGAAAATGCCACGAAAAGTACCCACTCTGGTATTTACTCCACTGCAGGAGATCTTCGAGGTTATCCTACCTGACAACAGATATGTAGGCGACATAGCTCGCTACGACGGACCAGACAGTCGTCAGTACGGAGCCAAAGCGTAGGAAGCTGCAATGAGACGGTAGCAGCTTGGAGTGACAAAGCGCAGGCGAAACACGGCAAGAGAGCACATGGGAACAGACAGCACGCACCTGGACAATTTCGGGTGGCAGCAGCGGCGGAGTGTGCGTCCGGACCTGGTTCGTGGGGAGGTACTTGCGGCGGGACGAGAAGATTGTGCTGTCGCTCTTATCTGCAAGAATCTCTGAGGATGCAGCGAACACGCCCTGCTGCTTGATGCTGCTCACCTCAAGATCCCGCTCCGCCTCTTGGATATCCTCGGAATAGTCGACGATCTCAATCGTCGACGGCGCGAGTGCAATGGGGCCGTTCTCCGTGTCGAGGACCACGACGGTGAACTCCATGCCCCCAAGAACTTTTGGCTCGATGACTACCTCTGCCGTGATGCCGGCCTCGAAGAGCTCCTTGGCAGCGTCGGCTGCTGCCGTGAGGCCCTCGTGCACTGTCACGTGCATGGAGGAGCCCCCGTCGGAAGGCTTTACGACCAGAGTGGTTCCCTCAAGGTCCATGCCGAAATGCGCCATCCACTGGCCCAGCCGCGATGCCGCTTCGTCCTGTAACGGAGCACACGTCGGTGAGGAAGCCAGACTATGCAGATCCCGTGTGGATGGAAAATCCCATGCGGAGGAGCATATGCACACAGATGAAGTCGCGAGTAGTTTTGCAGGGCGATTTCCATGTCCGTATAACGCAGTTACTCGCACATGGGAGCTCACGCACACCAATGATATTTGTGCGGTGGTTTGCAGGTGATTCAGGCATGTCCGCACAATGATGTTCTCGCAGAGGAGCGTACGCGAACCTCATCTTCTCATCTGCTGTTTGCTGCGTGAATCACGCACTTCCAAACGATGACATGCCATGTGACAGCTGGCTTTCCACATACAGATCAGCTTGCATGTTCGGAATGTTCCTAAACTTTAGATGAACGTATCAAATCATTTCCCTGCGGTTGCTGCCAAGGAAACATAAGCAACGCAGAAGAAGCTTCCTGCAATTGACAGCAAGGGGCGAAGACGTGAGCAATTTAGCGGACGCGGTAAAAACTCATGACGGTGCGAACCTTGAGAGTGTCGCCGTCAAACTCGCTCGCACGCAAACCCTCCTGCACAAGGACGGGGAAGCCGCGTTCGCTGAGGCGTGCATGCGCCAAGCGCTTACTAAACGCTGTACCACACGCGTCTGGCAAACTGCCGACATACTCAACCCCCGCCTCCTGCAAGATACGCTGCAGCTCCCCGTCCTCGCCGAACGTGCCGTGCATGGCTGGAAACGCGACGTCCGCCGACGCCTTGATCGTTGCAGCCATTTCTTCGAGGGAGTCGAAGGGCACCGCTATTGTTGGCAGTTTGAACTCAAAGTCGTCGGGTGTGTTGCTGTAGAGCTGCGCTGGCGAAATCGCCCAGCCCTGCATGTCACGGTCGACGTAGTACACGTCCACGGTGACGCCCGAAAGTGCCCCGGCCGCTACCTCTTCTGGCGCGTCTTCCTGCATGTGAGGGGTTGTTCACCTACACTCTCGCACACACCATGGACCCAAGGCAGCTGCACCCTGCATTTTCGCCGGTCCCTGCGATTTGCGGTCAAATGCAAAAAAGTGCATAAGTTTGGGTGACGACAATTGGGGTGAAAACCCGATCTGGCACCAGCACACGCCAGGGCCACCTGCACAGCCTCAGGCATCCCGCTAGCTCCTACAAGATTGATTTCATCCACGCTGCGATTGGCCACAACTCCGTGGAGGAAACCAAAGAATCAGATAATCAATTTTCAACCATCGACATTGAAACCGATTTCGTCAGTTCACATGAACTGACAGAATTGAGCATGAAGACACCAGCAGTAACGGCTGCACAGCTGCACATCTACGTTCATGCCTAGAAAATGCCATTATCCTTCTGTAACCCCGAACACTGCAGCGAACTTGTGTTGTTGACGAGCAGGACGGCGCGCTTGCCAAGAATGAAGGTCTGCCACGTAAAGAGAGATGAGCAGAAAGCGAGCGCACCTGCGCCACGAAGGCCCGCAGCTGCTCCGCCTGCTCAGGGTAAGGAACCGTCTGGAGCATGTCCATGAGCGTGCGGGCGGAGTTGATCGACACGGACGCCTCAGCGGACGGCCCCCCCAGCGATCACCGCAACCCGCACATCCGGCAGCTGCTCCGAAAGGAGCATGTGCCGCCAGCTGCCGAGCGAGTACTCTGGAATCACCGGCCCAGCATGGGCGCTGGCGTCCTCGTCTGGGGCTGGTTCGCCCTCCTCAAAAGCCCCCCCCCCGCATGTCTGCATCTCTGTAGTCTTCTGTCTGGATCCTCTCGTTGTGCGCGGCGTTGACGAGGCGCTCCTCCAGGTCCACGCGGTTGCCTGCCGTGCTCTCCCCTCGCTTCACAAGCTCTTCCTTGAGGGCGTCTATCGAGAGGCGCTCAAACTGCACATGGTCACCAAGAGTCTCATATATGGTATATATACCATGTGAATTCGAGATTTGTTTTGTTCAGCTTTGTCTGCAAGACAGTGGACGTACCTGGCAATGAGTGTGTCATTGTATTGTGCTAACAACAACTGAACTGAGCTGGCGGTGTCCAGATCAGTGAGTGGCAATGCTGACACATAACTACGATTACGTTCCACACGATCGTGCAATACTATGTGTCAAGAACCGTGGTAGATAAGCAGTGGCTTGTTGAGTCAGGACGGTACCTGGAGCGATGAAAACAGAAGCCGAGTGATGGCACCCCCAGCTCAGGTACGGTTTCAAGTCGAAGGTGGCAAACATCGCGAGTCTTCAAATAAACATAAGGGATAGGCAATAGAAGGAATATATCGGTTATTATCACCTGCTTGGCGACACTGCATGCGGACAATGGTGGCATGGACACTCAACCGGTGCTGCTGGGTGTATGACGCGCAATGCTCATTCACCCTCAGGTAGTCCACATTCACTGCTTGCGCACTGCCTGTGCAAACCCTTTACCCGTGTATCTACCTTGCTCCAGTGTCTGAACGCCCCTCGCTCTCCAAACGCAAGCAGGCACGCGACGCAAGAACGACAACGGTGCTGTCGCATGCACGATGAACAAGCTCAAACTTTGTCACACGTGTTGGTGTAAAGTGCTGAACCGCTTGAGGACAGAAATGCGCTGGTACGATGCCTCTAGAGTGGTGTGCGAGCATGCCATCATGCAATGCCAGCACTGAGGCAAGTGCAAATGAATGATGATGCACACATTCACAGTTTTGGCTCGTGCGAGCGGCTGCGCGTTCATGATAGGCTTGCCGATCCGACCGCTGACTTTCGAACGTGCTGTCTTGGTTGCTTGAAAAATATATCCTGCCATTTTCTATGTGTTGTATTGATGCATCTGTTAACACTACCACATCCACAGCAACTCCAAGACGTCATATTGTGTCACAGCATGGTGGCATGACTGCCGCGGTCGGAGCTGCGCACCTCCCTTCGCATGTCTTCTTCAACTTTATACTGCATCTGCTCGTAAAGCATCGCCATCTCAAGACGCCCCCGGAGCTGTTCCGGGGTCCCCCGAGGCAGACTGCCCCCTCGCAAGCAGCTGCTCCGCGAAATCCTCTGCACTCAGACCCGCCAATTGCTGCTGCACAGCCTCCGCTCGCTCCTCCGCGGTCTGCAGCTCAGCAGGCTCCTGCCGATAGCTCTGTGCCGCCCTGTTACCCATGACCGATGCCATTTGCAGGCGATCGATCAGTTGCCCCTTGCTGCCGGTTGTTGAGAGGTTCAGTGACCGCAGCATCGCCTTGAGCTCGGATACTGTCAAGCTGGACAGGTCGAGGCGCGGCGTTGGGAAGGGGGGGGGGGCTGCTGGCTCGGCGACGACGACGACGCTTCTGCTACGCGGCCGGCTTCGACCATCGCAGCAATGTCCTCTGGAGAACCCTGAGGAACGAGGCCTCGGTCTAGGAGCCAGTCTGCCATTTCATGCTCGCTGAGGTCATTCTGCGGCTGCCGGGCATCGGAGATGGCGGTTACCAGTCTGTCGTAAAGGTCCTGTTTGTTCTTTCCCGTGTACGGCAACCCACGCCGCATCAGCTGCGCCTGCAACTCTCGGACCGACACTCTGTCATAGTCCAAATCGTCCAGGCTCATCAGGCTGAAGCCGGGGTCCTCTGTTGTTGCATCTCCTCTGGGAGTCTGTACACCCCTAAAGTCTGTCTGCGCTTCCAACCTTTCGATGAGTTGCTGCTTCCTGCCAACAGTGGACAGACCGAGGCTCTTTAGGGCAGCCTTGAGGTCGTTGAGCTTGTATGATGCCCAGTCTGGCGTGTCCTCAATTTCAGAAGCCTTGCAGACTGCATTCCTATTCGAAGTGCGTGGCCCGGGTGAAACGCAGATGCGGTGGCGGTACTTGCTGGATAGGGTTGATCTCGCATGTGGCCGAGCTGAGCAAGAGCAGCGAGGGCAAGCGCCCACTCGTGCCTTCTTGACCGGCAAGACGGCGGACATGGCCTACCAGATCAACCACATCAAATGATAGAGCAACGAACGCGACCCATCCTGCATGGCACTGGCTGTCGTGAAAACAATTGAACTGCAGGTGCACCTCTGTCAGCGGAACTATAGGCTATCAAAGGGCCAGCGAGAGCGAATGCGGCGACCGTAGAAAGTGGAAAGCTTGGCGATGGGCATTCCTATGAGATGTGATGCAAAATTTCCTTGGCGTGGTGAAGGCTTATGTGCCGATACCTGACTGAATGACAGTGTCGATACGTGTGACTCAAAGCACTGCGTTGGCACGGCCGTACACAAATAAGATTGCACAGGACACAAGCATAATCCACAAATGATTACGTGTTCCGTCTTTTGCATGATCCAGTGCAAAATTGGACGTACGCCAACCTTCTCCAAAGTGTCGTGACCGCCGCAATACGTATCTCAGAGATGGCGCTCACAGCGAGAGGATCACTTAAACACAACGTCAGACCACCCAGATAATAGGTAGTCCTTTCGGGCGGCTGAACGAGGCCCCTAACACTCCAATCTGACAAGCAGGGGCTGCGGCTGCCAATGCATGCAATGGGGTTTGGCACCGCAAAAGTCAATCGCCTTGCCCTGAAAAGTTATCGGAACAGCTGATGCCATTAATGAAGTATTTGCGTGTGAGAGATCTCCCATTTCTTCGGCTCGGATGAGGCTGGAGAAGGAGGGCCTCACTTTTGGTATGCAGCGCTCTAGACATAGCTCGAGAGCTCGAGAGAACTCTCAAATAGGGCAACATTCAAATTCGTTCAAAAACAGACGATTCGGTTCTTTGGTCAGATTGTGCAACAGGCTGTGGGTCACCGGTAACCTATCCAGAGACGCCTTCTCCTTGCCTGACGAAGCTCTGGACGAAAGCGCACGTGTCTCGAGGATTTTTTCCACGTTGCTTGACAGGGTATGAAGCGGTCGCGAATTTCTCTGCACGCCATTCATGCTGCCATGAATGTAAAGTCAATTCAGTACAGTGTATTCATTGCGTGTACACTTCATTGTGCTTGTTTGAGTGTCCGTGACGTGCTGAACGTGCTATGATATTGCCCATCCTGTCAAGCGGAGTCGACAGGGAATTCTGTATCGTGGAGCTTCAAGGAGAACTGCAACATTGCGAAGCCTTGAAATCGGGCTACACAGTGGGAGATTTAAGCCTGCATCCTTCCAAGGCAGATGTCGTCCATCTGCAGATTGGTATCACCGTCTGGAAGGCAAGAAAGTGATGCTCGCGAAACCCATCGCCATTTTGAACGGAGATTGCCATCTGAGCAGTGCCAAAATAAGCCTATGTACGAGCATAGCGAGTGGTGAGCACGCCGGTGAACCCCGGCAAGCCCAAGCCCTTGGAGTTTTCTATGATTGGTTTCATCAAATGCAAGTATGTTTTCAAGAATAGACCAAAAGCGTTGATTTCAACCCCACATATGTAATAAACGTTCTGAACCTCAAGCTTAAAACAGCCATTTCAGGCCACATGGTGCACAGGATCTGTGTACATCCGCCTACATGTGTTCCTCGCATCTGATGACCGTAACACTAGCAATCATTGCATGCGCTGGGAAAGGCAATGCAGGGGATCCATTGCACAACGTTCAAACGGAGTAATGCCGATTCCTGACAAAGACCACAGCTGACCACAACCCCAAGTGTGGCAACGTCCCAGAATGCAGGGATGTCGACCACAGCTCCTTTCACCGATCAGCAGACACGACAAATGGACCAAAACATCAATGCAACCATGACTTTCTTGATAGTTTGCTGCCCCTGACACTCCGCCTTCCATTGCATGTCTTATGCATTCGCTTTGCTCTTGCCCTCCTGCATGGCAGCTTCAATCGTGGATGCCAACTCGCCTGTCTTTGCAAGCTCCTCGATGATGTCGCACCCTCCCACCATCTCGTCCATCACAAACAGCTGCGGGTATGTCGGCCAGTCGGAATACGTCTTCACCCTTGTCGAATCTCCTCATCCTGCACACCACACCACAAAGTGAGATGGAGGTCCACATGACATATGGTGCCTCTTTTAATGATGAATCGTTTTACGACACTACCGCATCCACATGAGCAATGGCAGCTCATGGTCACAACCACTGAACAACCAAGTCTGATCCCAATTCAGACATCTTCACAGCCGGTGAAGACGAGATCCATCTCAAATGCGATGCACCGACAGATGCATTTGCAAGCTCCTGGCAACCCAGGTCCATTGAACCGTTTGAACCTTCCGACATTTGATGACAACGCTATCGAGATACAACCCTTCACACAGTTGTCTTGTATGTGAATATTTAGCAACGACGCTGTACGCAAAGCACGTTGTACATGATGTTGCTAACCAAACTTTCGTGCACAGCGTAAAAACGAAACACTAGAGTTTCACTTTTGACGGTGTAACTTAAAAGTCCAGATACCTGAGAAGTGCATTATTTTTACACACAAATTTAAGAAATGCAGTCGAATCACAAATTAACACGCAATGCGCAACCAAGGATCAGTATTCCAGTGCAAGCATCCTGCCCATCAGGCTACCAAGGCCAAGCAATGCAAAGTGCACCTGCGTTTGTCGTTGCCAGATGGACGCCGCCAGCTAATCTCTAGCTCCCACCCCTCCCATAGCTTGCGGTCCCTAAGCATGAGCTCCAAATCTCGATAAGAAACGATCCACAGCCAGATCCAGAGTAATCCATCAAGCACAGCATGTCTAAACAATCGAGCAGAAGTTCGGAAGTACTGACCACCTCCAGCTAGAGCTGGCACCCGCGAAGGGTGAGTGCAAAAGGAACGAGATCGTCGCACATTGCCGGTCCTAGAATACCAAACAAACCAACGAACATCAGCAAACAGACAAGGACTGTGACTGTGCAAACCAAATTTATTGATATCTTGGCCTATGATAACTGCTACGATAATTGACCTTCTCACAAGGGGTGCCGAACACATCGTCGCCATTGACAGCTCCCCTGCCTCATGTAGGCTGATGTTGTATCTTTTCCTACATAACCGCATCCACATGGACATTGGGAACTCCAAGAACTACTTGGGAGGCTGCTTGAGGAAGGGCACAGGCAGGAGGCACACCGAGAGGATGTCGAAGTGTTTGAATGGCACATTGATGGCGGTGAGGGCCTCCACGACTCTGCGGCTAAAGCCACTTCGTGGCGCCTCTGGAGAGCCTTTCATGAATAGCATCACCGGGTTATCATGCAAAAGCTGCTCTATGCGTGAGCGTACATCACTTTCGGCGCTCTTGGGCAATTCCATGCCCGCCTGCAACACAGAAACCATTTCACCATGTGTGCCAAGTATGGAGACTCATGACGCATGGGGCCCAGTGCTTTGCCAGACCCTCTGATTTTCGGGTCCAGATACCCGCAATTATATGATTGTTCGGGACAAAGATGGGAGTCGGAACTCGTGCTGGCGAAGCACTGGTGTGGCCCTGTCAAAGAGCTCTGTCACAAGTGCTCAATGGAGGCGGGACGAAAAGGGCTGCAAGAGAACGCCAGGGAGAGTTCTGCCATAAGCTGGCCAGCATATGGCATACTAGCAATGACTGATAATGCATGACTGTACACTGGACTGGTCTCGTCGACTGGTCACACTTGAGTGCAATCATCAAGACTTGCCTCTCCGTGACATAAGCGCTACTGAGGTCTCACCAGAACATGTCGTGGCTCTGATTGAACAAAACATGCACAACATGACCCGACTTTCCGTTGTCATGTTCACCTTTGCTGTAGATAGGCGATCAAATGATCTGCGTGAAAAAATGAGAAAACAAGTTGCACATTGCTGTTGTTCTGAGCCCGCGCACATGGTTCAGAGGCAGCAGCGGGCCGTTTGCGGTTTCCTACTCAGCAGGACAAATATGTGGCCGAGTGTATCATTGGTGATCGTTTTGCATCGTTTGACAACACTTTCGCTTCCACATGGACGTTGGCAACTCCAAGAACCACTTGGGAGCCATCTACACTTCTTTGAGTAAACCTATTTCAAGGAGTACCCAGAGGCCCTGCTCATCATCACCGCTAATGGCATGCCAAAGGCAATGGCGTGCTGCAAGGCGAGTTCGATGGCATGAAGATGATCCACGAAGCAATCCGTGCTTGCCAGGTAGTGTGCTTTGTTGGTCTGTCTGTATCCCTGATCATGCATGATTACCTTGGGTAGAAATGGGGGTCGAACCCCATTCTGGCAAAGCACTGGACGCAACCTCAGTACGAGCCCAACGGTCCAACGTGAAAATATCAGCAGATCTTCTCAAGCAATTCTGATGGAAGCAAGTTCCGAGCTCACTGCTGGGGACAGATCCCTATCATACCTCAGTCAGCGCCTCTTCGATCGCAGACCTTAGCTCACCAGCCTGGTGCATCTCCAGTACGATATCACACCCACCCAGAAGCTCCCCCCCCTGCATAGACTTGTGGTATGTTGGCCAGTCCGAGAGCTTCTTGAGACCCTGACGGACCTGCACGTCTTGAAACCAGTCAGGAACTTGTGCCCAGCGTTTCACCAGATCCTCTGATTTTTGGGGTCCAGATACCCAAACATACATGAGTTTTTGGGACAAAAATGGTGATCGAAGCCTGTTCTGACGAACACTGCTTGTGCCGTTGCACCTTGACGTTTCGTGGTGGCCAAAGGGCCATGTTGTTCATTCCGAGAAACCCACTGACTGATCTACCAGCTCGTCTCGTTGACCGCTGACACTTGCTTGCCGTTGTCAAGAGGGGAGACAATCGTCAGCGCGGTCAGTGTCACCTGGAGGACCTGAACCATTTTGTTTGCAATTTTGCGGAAGGTTGATCTAGGGTTAGCTCATCAACACGGGGGGCGGGCTTTACGAAATATTGGCCCCAGCAGCACCCAAATGACCATATCTCGAGACATGCAAGTTCTGAAATTGCACGTGCCCTAATAGACATGCAGCCATGCCGATCCTCTCCTCGGCGCAGACCATGGTCTGCCGTCCTGTGGTCGCGGCACATGATGTCATGATTTCAAAATGTGAGGACTGACATTCCCTGCAAGGACCAGCTGCAAGTGCAAGCCACCCCAACCCAAATGATCGTCATTCTGGGCCTGTCGTCCATGACCATTGTAACCAACGGCCCCAAAATACATGGCTTGGCGTGTCCAAAGCCAATTACAGGCTGTTCACTTCCTTAGCATGGAATGCTGCCGCCACGTTTTATCTCGGAACACACTATCCACAATTCGTGCGGGCTTATTAGCTTACTTGACGTTGTGTGGTCTGATAAGAGTACATGCTGCGGGTACCTTCCGTGTTCAATTTCATGAGGCGACTGATGTGTTGCGCCCCCGGCGGCAGCGAGCACAATGGTTGACAGGCGCTGACGACCACCGTACCTCCTCGTCACTCAAGATGTCGAAACTTCCAAAAGGAACGTCAACTTCCCTCAAAGCTTCCACCACCTTCTTGCTGAACCCACATCTTGGCGTATCAGGCGTTCCCTTCATGAAAAGCATGACAGGTTGTGACACGGTAAGCTTCTTCAGGCGATCGTCCAGGGTTGCTTGGGTGCGAGTTGCATGAGCTGCGGCTTTCTCATATAGGGCTGCAGGATCAAATCCCTCAAGCCTATCCACCTCATCGCCTTTGAAAAGAAACACGAAAGTCGGGACAGACTTTACTTGCAGATGCCCACTCACGTCGGGAAGCTTTTCAGCCTCGACCTGCGCATGCCCCTTGAAGACACTCAGTCCGCTTTCACCCAAACACAAGCAACCGCATCGTACCTCAAGGCACCTAAGCATATGTAAAGATACGGTAATTCTATTATCGCATACTGCTCCATGAGTGCAGTGCCTTCGTAGCTCGATGTACAAGGCGCACCTTCACAAAGCTTGCCAGGGGATGCACCTTGATCAATTCAGCGATAATTGGATCTAAGGCTTTGCACGGCTCGGACCAGTGCGCCCAAAAGAACACGATAACTCTCTCATGCTGAACCACGAACTCCTGGAAGAACTCTGTGTTCAGAGCGTCAGTGACAACCGCCATTTCCTCCGTATGCTTGAGCAGAGACGACAGACATGTATGCAACAAGCAGATATTGTGCAGACTCAGGTACGTTGTATGCCCATGGATTGCATACCGTGCTTGGAAATGTAGCGCAGTGGCTCGTTGTCCCAAGCACCAGCTATCTCGAGAGATACCTGGGCAGATAGTGCGCGACCGAGCAAACTTCCACTTGAGGCGATGCTTTCGGCAGGGATGTCAAGACCGATACGACACTTAGTCGTCATTCCTTCTTCGTAGTACTAAGGCAGGCTTCTCTCGTGTTGTCGAGCAGACAATATGAAAGGGGTATTGTTCAATGTTGCCCCAAGAAAGCTGTATTTCAGCTTGCCTTTCAGAGCGTCGAGTTCCATGAATAATTTCCGTAGATTGTACTCGAAATGCCCCTGCGTACCACTTTCTCATGAGGTACGTTTGATTTTCTTGGACCATGTGCGAGGCCTCTCATAGATCCAGATCGCATGGCCAATGACGGAAAGCGTGTGCACCTTGTTTTTGTACATTTGTAAGTTCATGATGCATGATTCAGTCATGAATCAGTGTCTTTGAGACTCCTGAACTCCGTTTTTGGCCCTCAAGCCACAAACTGGTGCTCTCCATCCCACGCTTCCATTGCTCATCTCTTTCTTATCATGTTGCTAAATTCAGGGACTGCTATCCAATCTTCTTTCTTTGGATGACGAGGCGCTGAAGATCCAAGTGCTTGCCGACGGCAGCCCGATCAACACGTCCTTTTTGCTCTGGCTAGCGAAAAAGCACGACACTGCTCCTGAAGAGGATCAGCAGAGTCTGCACATGTTGGGAGGAAGAATCATGTGTATCAAATATGGTCTAAAACCAGGCAGTGTCGAGGAGGTTTCGGCCGCAGAGGACGCAAACCCTGGACCATCCGGAATTCCACGGGAATCGGATGGCAACCTGAGCGTGTGGCAAGCGTCACGTGAAATCATCCTGCTGCAAAGAGTATGTCATCTAATTATTGATCGTTTCTCGTTACGCGCAATCGCTGTTTTGAAGTGCTACATTCATTGTTATCACTGCCTCCTTACATTCGCTGTAAGCTTCCATGGTACAATTCGTGGCGAGCATCCACCACTTCTTCCTTTCACACGCTCCGTTCAGGATGTCGCAGCTCACTCTGCTCCTCGTGCTGATGGCTAACTATTCAAATGCACTGTGGTCATTGTATTGGGGTGAATGCAGCAAGACATCAGGAACAATGGGGCAATGGCGGGAAGACAGCTGTTGAAACGTGATGATGAAAACATCAGCATTGGGAGTCTTTTCAACGGTGACTGCTGAGTGAGCGGAGCCTTGCCAGCATAGTTTTCACCAGGATCGGGCCTATGCTCCATGGGGCTGTGCTTTCTCCCATGAGAAACCCATGCAGGGATGGACACTTGCGAGAAACAAACATTGGGAGCACATTTCACGACTGAAGTGCGTGCAGGTTGTCAAAGCGCTCTGGAATGTCGTTGAATACAACTCTTTGCGCGGTATGCAGGCAAAGCACGTTGAAGAACTGATAAAGGCCTCCAGAGACAGCTCACTCCTTGAGGTTGCGGGCCGCAGCGAGATGGATGCAACGACAATGTTGCAGCTGCAGAAGGGGATGGCGGCTGTCGACATCAGCGTACGTTGCTCTCAAGTCATCGAAAACACCACTTGAGCTTGAGGATCGTCATATGTGGTGTGGGGTGGAAGGGAGCTGATAGGTTATCAATCATCGCCAGTTGGCCCCATGCACGGCAATTTTGACACGAGGTACTGGGTACCTTACTGCCTGGAGATGAGACTTGCACCATATAACACTTCATATTTTTGTTTTTTACCAGTTGATGGTATGAAATGCGGAACAGCGCCGACTCAGAATTTCTCTCTGACCTTGGTGGGGATCCAGCGCAAGATGATGATGTATTCTTTTTCATCATTACCACACCCCATGGCTCATGGGCAGTGGTAACTCCAAGCAGGTGGGTGAGCACTTGGCATGCAGCACCACTGAGAGATGATCAGGTAGCTGAGGGCATACATGCTACAGAGCAGCAAGTCTATCCAGGGCTTGATTGGCACATTGGTACATTGCTCATCAACACATCAGCACAGGCTGGAAATCTAAACCCCGAAAATACCAGACGTTTCACCCCAGAAAGATTCTTCCCTACCCGAAACACTGGCAGGGACCATTCTTTCTATTGTGAGCATCAAGTAACTTTACAGGAAGTGTAGATTTCCAGCCCGTGCTATATGTTGGTGAGCGCATTTCCACCTTGGAATGTTCCATACCTGAAACACTGTCCTGTTGAGGTGAACCTTTGCGGGTCAACCTCTTCACGGAGGAGAACCAGAAACCTTAGCGCTGAGGAGTATGGTTCTGCGTCAGTCCTGCATATCAAGCAGTGGCTAACCAGACCAGGACAGTGTTTTAGATATGGATCACATTCTACATGGACCTCAACATGTCCTTTCACTAGGCTTTGAGAATCTTTATTCCATGTGCAGAACCGTATCCTGGAGGTGTTGCTGGCAATGGAGGATCGAATCGAGCGGCGGACATGTCTTCCGGATGCTTTTGCGCCGCCCTCGGAGGAGTCCATTGTGGACGAGGAGCTTGGGGATGAGGTTGGCCCGGAGGAATTGCTCTACACCACCCCCCTGCAGCTGCTGCAGGTATGCACTCGTCCAGTGCTTTGCCACACCCTGTCATTTTCCAGGTTTAGATGCCCAACAATGCATGAGTTTGGGGGACAGAAATGGGGGTCGAGATCCATCGTGGCGAAGCACTGCATTCGCCACACTAGCAAATCCCCCATCTCTAATGTCGTATGTCTATTTATATCAGATAGATCTCACATTCTGATGCTGAATGTGGGATATATCTGATCGCTATTGGTTCTTGGTCCGAGCTTTGTTGTGGCCACAGAGAGGCTGCAAATACCCAATGCTTCATCATCCCTCAAGGCGGTAGGCAACTCCCGCGAACTGAGTTTTGCAACGCCGCACTGAATGCCTTGGAAGCAAAGAAGCTTACCAAACTGCGACACCAGAGGCCATAGCCAAGAGCTGTTTCTCAACAATTGGGCCTGATTCTGTGGGGCTGCGGATGCATGCCCCACAGTGATTTCCTCAATTCCAAACTCGTACAGCATTGCCCTGCCAAACTTATGTCAACAACTATGTATCATGGGCCTTGGTGGGATGCTATGCTGAATTCTTTGTTTGCTGTTGCACCATCGGTCAATCGTCAGGGATAGCTCCGTGAGTTAGGGCCACCTCTTGGAGCAGACCAACAAAACTATTTCATGCCTCAAGAATGCTCAAATGCCGAATAGCCGTGTGCTTGGACTGATTAAATTGACGTTGAGCTGCAGGCGGTGCGGTCAATGCGGGCATCTCTTGGAGGGACAGACAGCGAGGTCATCTCGCTCCCGCCTGCTGACGGAGAATTGCCCGTGCGCGAGATTCTCAAGCGGCTGGACGAGCTTTCAGAGGACATCATGGATGTCTGGCAACCGTAGGCTGGCCTGCTTGCAGTCATTTACTAACCTTGTTGACCATTAGCGCTCGCTTAATGGTATGTCATGTTTTGTTGACCTTATACGTGGTCGCGCGCTCGTGGAGTGCCATTCCATGTGTTGTGTATGTCTTTTCGGACCCCCTCGAACTTTCTTGTGAGCACAAGTACTTGAACTGGTTTCCACATGGGGCACGTCCTTATTATCTGTTGTGGAAGCATCCGCACGATGGATCTGCATGTTCCCAAACTCCGAGGGAGCCTGACCGCAAACGGACATACTCGGTTGTTCGCAAGAGGAACCAGTTGACTGCAGCGCACTTTGGCCCAGGTCAGGCTCAACGACCTGACAAAGGACACCCTCTGGACCCTACTCTGCTGTTTGGCCGGGATCTCTGCTGACCTCGCGGCTGAATGCTCAGTGAAGGCATATGGCAATAATGCAACGGACTTCGCCGGTTTCAACAATCGTTGGCACTGCATGTTTGCTTGCTTGATCCCATCGAAGGCTGTGCGACATAACATTCGGGGTTTATGTTGTCTCGTGCATCCATGCTACGCGTAGCTCCACAGCGTAGCTCTCCGTCCTGTGGCTTTTTCCTGAAGCCTTCAGTGAAGGATGTCGTCTTTTGCATGCACGGTGATTTTTTTAAGTTGTTGTGAGTCAAGACGATGCATTTGGTAGGTTCAATTTGTGACATACGTCGAAACTTGCACGATCTATCCGTCGTGCGTTTTGGTAGTGGAACAATTTAGCAATTTAGACAGCTAGTCACTTTCAGCGCGCCCTCTGCCACTGCCAGTGGCACTGGCATCGGCAAGCCGCCGTCTAACTATACCTGACCGGAGAATAACATGTATCCGCTGCATGTGACAATTGTCCACACCTGCTGAGCGGCCTGCAGAACCCTACACCTCACGAAGTCTGTGTTCAAAATGACGACGTTACGAAAATTCACGTGCAGCGATCTTTTTAAATTCAATCGCATCAACTTGGATCCGCTTACTGAAACGGTACGTACATGATTGCCGGCTTCTGCTCGTCCCCGTTCAGGGAAATGCATCTATGAGAATGACCCGATACTGCTGTTTGCAGTACCATTTTGGCTTTTATCTGGAATATTTGGCGAAATGGCCGGAATTCTGCCAGATGGCAGTTGGTCCCGGGCAGCATCTAATGGGTTACGGTGTGCATCGCTCAATTGCCATGTTCTATCGACCCAGGCATATGGCCCCCTACATGGATATTGCAGTCGTTGCCATCTGCAAACCATGCTGTTGTCCTTTTGGTCAATCAAGCGGCAGCATATGAGTTTCTCCGAGATGAGCGAATTGCATGGGTGCGTGGAAAGACAGGGTACATTGCGCACAAAGCTTTGAAGCAAGAATCGATGCGCTCTCGTTGGTCCAGATATGAGCACGCAAACTTGTCAACCAAAATCAAATGTTCTTGGCATGGGCCCAAGAGGACAACACATCTCACAGAGATACAGGGGCAACGGCTTGGGGCAACGCCTTGCTATGGTGCTGTCAGTATGCTCGCCGCCATTCGAGCCAACCCAGCAAGCACATCTAACACCGCTCAAAGGCATTGAAGGTTTCAGTCACTCCCCAAGTAACGAGGTGGCACTACACTTCTCAGGTATGTGTAGGGTAACACCTGGAGAGCATTGTGCGTTGTTGGGGTGGATCCCACCTCTGACTGGCAGCTGATCTGGATATGCAGTCCTGGGCAAGGCGGAGGGAGATGACAAGCTCTGGCACGGGCATGTGACAGCAGTCACTGTTGCTCCAGACTACCGTCGCATCGGCTTGGCCAGCAGATTGATGGGCATTCTCGAGCAGATCACTCACAAAGTGTACGTTGCCCACTTCTCCAACGCCAAGCACTGCAGTGCATGAGCCCGCCAAGAGCCTAAATATTGCCAGACAGCTCGATGCATTGTTTTTTGAGAAAGAAAAGAGGTGGGAAGAGGTACCTCTTTCCCACCCGCGTACCTGTGCACTCTAGACAAGAGATCGTACTGGAGCGTGGGGCCAAATTTTACGGACTGGCTTTGCACTGCTTTGGTTGTCAGGTTGTGTACTTGCATGTTGGTATATGTGCTTGGGTGATGGTTTTCTTGTGGCCACACATAACGTTTATGGAGACTTGAATATCGTTTGGGTGTTGGTGCAGGCATAATGCTTACTTTGTGGATCTGTTTGTGCGTGTTTCCAACCAAACGGGCATATCAATGTACAAGAAGCTTGGGTATTCGGTGTACCGACGAGTTCTTGGCTATTACAGTCAAAAAGAGGATGCATTTGGTGCGTTTCCACAAGAATTGCCACATATATGAATGTTGCGGTTTTATTCTTGGTACTGAGGTTTCTTCACATCCCTCTTTTGGTAGTAATGCATTCACAAAGCTCAAGGACATGTCGTTCGCTGGTTGTTCACCGCTGGCTGATACGTTGGTGTCCTTTCGTAATGCACCTTGGCAACTCTTGCAGCAGAGCTGGCGAATGCGATTGGATCTGCTTGCAGCTACTGGATGCAATCAGTCAAGGGTCCGACATTTTCAGTCGTTTACAAACAACAAGTGCAATGTGAGTGTGATGGACATCAGTCTCTGCTTTGTATCCTACCTGCTCCAATGCCGTACATCGCAGTACGTTGCTGCATTCATGTGCGTCATGGTTGCCAGTGTTGGGAGCATACCCTTTCTGCAAAAATGCCCTTGTATTTGCTGTGTGCACTCCTGCTACTACGCGCCACGCGGCTTTTGTTATCTTGAAGATCTTGCCACATGCGTATGTGTGATTACATCGAGAGACAGAACAACGACAGCACAAGCCGCAAACAACAAACACAACACACTCAAACGAGAGCTGCGCTCATTGAACGTCAGCAGTTGGAACAGTCAAGCCTGCTGTGAAACAACTGCCCGTCGCGCGCGCCAAAGCGCCGAGGCCGCGACGGTACATGAGCGCGTTGCCGCGGCACAAGCTGATGCTCAGCCCTTTCAGCGCGTTGCCGACGAAGCCAGCCTTCACCACACGGCCACCAGCATTCGCCACATGCGTGTTGTATGTCACACTTGGTCGTACATGCAGACATGCGGAAAGCGATGCCACGAGACGTCAAAAAGGAGTCGATCATTCCGTTGAATAAGCCAATACGCCCCGAGGATTTGGAGTTTGATTGATGTTTTGATATTGACATTGATGCTCGTTGCAACGAGGTAGGTTGCAGTGAGAAGACTGTTCCAGACCCTGTATGATATGCAGTCCATGAGCTACTGTGTAATGTGTAACCCTGCTCCCGTACGTTTCATGTTCAGGGTAGCCCTTACTTGTAGGTGTTCCAGTGCCTACCTAGTTCTCGGTGTCACGAGGTGCACTGTTGGATCCTTTCCATGCTGCTGCGAATGGCACAATCAATTGCTTAAGAGGTGAGGGCATATGCATGTCCGCTGCCTATTATCAACTTCATGCTACCAGCATGCAAATCGATAATGCACTCACGCAGCCCCATTGAATGCATCACAGCACCTCCCTGCCATCGCACAATGCCCCGATGTACTTTGCTTTGTTGACAGGGATCCCTTTCTACACAATTTGCGCTGTGCAGTACTGCAGCACCTACAATATGCTTACAAGAGGACAAGCACATGCTCAAAGATCCCTCCACTCGACTTACACAAAACAGCAGACACTCCAAGGTGACCGGAACTGAAAGTCTCAAGTGTGCTGCTTCACGCTACCTACGTTTTAAAAGTTTGTACATTCGTCTCAGTGACCACAAGAAGAAAACCAAATTCCATGATGAGTTCAAGTATGCAGCCACGAACGTTCTCAGCAAAGCAGAGCTGTATCAGGAGCGAGGGCATTTAACATGCACAGCCAGCCTCCTCCAGCCTCGAGGGCATTCTCAAAAGGACAGCCATCCAAGAAGATTCAAGTCGAAGAACAAATCCATGCTCGCAGCTGTCTCGAGACGCAAAGCACCCAGCATGCAGCTCGGCGCTCAGAGTCCAGCGACTGCAATAGCAACAGTCCCAAAGTACCACGCACTCAGTTCAGAAGTCAAGAGACTCGTGGCCGCGGCGGGTAATCTTGTCGAGGACCCAACCGACCATCGGAACAGCAAACGCGTAGACAAGATTCGGCATGTCATGGCTCGTGACGCGCATGGAGAGCGTCGACTGGCCACTGCTGCTCTGTTGCATGCGCAGGTTCATAACGGTCTCTGGCGTCAGGTGCTTCTGGTACGCGATCGTCCCGCCGTGGACGCCCTGGCGCCGGTGCCGCATGTGGTTGTAGCTCACCGCCAGCTCCGGCGCCTGCACATCCGAGGTGTCCTTGAACACCGTTTCAAAACCGTATGCATAGCCTTTCTCTGGGGCGGCCTTGACAGTGCTGGCAAGGCGCGCGCCTGTCATCGTCAGCTTGAGCTTCTTGTGCAGGCGAACCCGTTGCTCCACTCGGAAGCCTCGCACGGTGGAACCCTTGAGCGGGTTGTTGTTCTCTCCGAGCTTGCTCACGACCAGGCCCGTGGCGGTCTGCACACAGCACGGGGTGCTCACACGTGAAAAGGTGCGAGGTGGGCATTCAAAGACTGATCCCCCAGTACTGCTTGGAGTTGCCAATGTCCATGTGGATGCAGGGTAGTGTTGTACCAAAAAAATCATCATCATCCATGTCAGGTGAGCCTATGGTAAGTCAGGCTGGTCCAGGTACGCTTGCCTCAGGTGACAATAATGGAAGCACCGAATCCCAAGTGGTTCTTGAAGTTGCCAACTCTCATGTGGATACAACAGTTTTGCAAAGGACACATCAGCATCATTTCCATCCTCCGATCAGCGACAGGTGTTGCCAAGAGCCGGGACAGAAATGGAAACTTCATTCACCCTGAAACAACAGAATAGTACCCATCCAGCAGTATTGACTTGTTCTATTGGGCAGAAACATTGCAATCAACGGGCACAGGCTGGGCAACAACTTGATCGCCGCCCAAGTTGGCCGGAACTGCAATCTGTTGAAAAACCCCTCTCCAAAAGCGATCGATTTCTTTATTGATTTGCCTGGAACCGTGGCACATCGTGAGAGGCTCAAAGACATCAGGAAGCCCCAAATGTGCCAAAATTCCAGCCTTGGCAACTCTTATCTGTCAGGAATGCTGTGGCACTGGGTGAAGAGCCGATCGGAAGGTTTTAATACAGGCACACCTTCAAGCGCTTCCGGCCCTTCAAGTCCAGGTACTTAAAGCGGGGCTCCAAGCGGCAAGAGTAGAGCATGTCGGAACCAAGGGACTGAGCGTCCACGGCCACGGTGAGGGGCAGAGACTTGCTGAGCCATGCGGACGACTCGAGCTGGCCCACCATCGTCGTGTTCTCTTTGTCCTTGACGAGCTGCGAGAAGATACGGGTGGGTGCTCCCCCGATGTGGTGGTTTGGAGTCCTCACAATGAAGGTCTTCTCGGACTGGGCCCCGTTGATTCCATCTGAGCGGTCGGGTCCGTTAGAGTCCACGAACGGCCTCGAGATCCACCCTGTTGCGGCCTCCATATACCGGTACCTGCATGGCAGACAGAAGTGCGTGAGACTGCAGGCTTCAGCTGGCGATCGTCATGCAATCTGGCTGCTGGAGATAGGTTGATACCCTGTGATTGCTGATTTGCACTGTGCGGCTGGATATGATGAAAAATGTCTGTCCTGGAGTGAGGCAGTGAGGAGCTTTGCTGCCAGCAGTGAACGCATCCATCCTTGGGCTGCCAGTGGCAACGCGCAGCCAAACGTGAACTAACAATGGCATCACGACAACAACCGCGGAATCAGAGGATTGCCAGGAGCCACGGATGCAAAGCGTAATGCAGGCTGAAACCAAAAGGATAGGGAAGTGCCCTGATTGGGAGTTCAGCTACTGTTGGCGGGATAGGCACAGCCAGCAATCCATGTGCCGCATCCTTGCACGAGTGCGGCATGTTGGATCGATCGTTCGCATGCCAATGCTGGTTTAATTGCTTGAGAAACCACAAGTTTGCTCAGTGATGCATCAGTGATGGGCAGGCTGTTGAAAAAATAAAATTTGAGGTAACGACTCACTATCCCTATCACAAATTGCAACACAGGCATGTTTGATTGCAATTCTGGATGGTCCGTGTGCTGTCAACAAGCTATCGTTGACCGAGCTCGTACCTATAGTTGTTGGTGGCACTGTCAAAGGTGGGTGGCAGGGGGGGGTCTGGGGCAGGGATCGCCACAGCCGCCTCCCCGCCAAGCTTGGACTCATCCTGCCGCGTCTTGATGAACTCACGGCGCTTGCGCTGCTCCTCACGTGCGGCCTCGTTGTCGTTCGACTTGAGCGCGCGGATCTCGGACTCGGTGAGGATCGAGCGCTCCTCCTCGGAGAACTTCTGTGGTGGCTTGGACTGGTTGAGGTTCTGCAGCAGATAGCTGATAGGTGGCAGCTTGTGGCCCTGCCCCAGCATGCGCATCAGCTCCTCCTGCCCCCCCCCAGCGCCGCCCTTGCGCGCGATTCCGGGGATTCGCGTCCCCGCCGACATCTGCGCTGTGGAGAACATCAGCAGCGCAAGCTGTGTGCGCCAGGCAGACCCGTTAGGCAGCACAGGCTCACCTGATGCGTTGGTGCGGCACGCTGGGTGGTTCTCAACGAGCACGCTCGGGTTCTGAATCCTCCGGTCCTGCATCGCCTCTGCGATCCGCATGTTCAGCAGCTGAAGGCGCCGCAGCGACCACATCTCGTACTGCATGCTCCCTGCCGACGACTCTGGGGGCTGGGTGCATGCGTGGGTGAGGCACACGACGGTTCCGTACATCGCCGCGTGGCCGATCACATCGCGAATGCAGCGCAGCATGCCGATGTCAGCGCCGTCGCGGCGGATGACATCCATCCTGTCCACGTACACGTAGATGTGCGGTTTGTTCTCTGCACGGAACGTGAGGCGCTTGACCCCTGCCAAGAGCCGTTGGTTGGCGCCCATTGACTCAGCATCCGGGGACAGCCCCGGCGTGTCGATGAAGCGGAACGGAATGCCAAAAACGTCACCATCGTAGATCTTAATGCCTTTCGTTGCGTCGGTGAAGGGGTCGGTCGCCGGCTTGTCAAACATGCGATTGATGATCGAAGTCTTGCCGACCCCGTGCGAGCCGAGCAGCAAGACGACGATGCGGGACTTGAACGGGGCGCCTTCCGCTTGCAGGCGCTCCGCCTCCTCCTCTGCCAGCTGCTCTGCAGGGGGACGCGTGGTACCGACGGGCACCGGGGCCGCCATGCGCTCTGAAATGGTGAGCCGGTACAGCACCTGCCGCAGCTGTGCATTGGTTGTGGGCATGCCGAGCTTGAGGAAGCCGCGGAACGCCTCTACGCGCAGCTCCTGGATGCGTTTGCGCAACTCTTGGCGCTCCTTTGGCTCATCGGGGCCGTACACGTCGCTCCAAGCGGTCGGGGTTGCGGTTCTGGGTGCGGACACGGACGCCGGCGCGGGCGTGAGCGCACCCCCTGCCGTCGACGCCCCCGGCGCGGGGACGCTCCGCGGCGGCAGAGGTCGCAGGCCCCCGCTCAGCTCGGCAGGGGCGGCGGGTGCCGCCGCCGCGGCGGGGGCGGCGGGCGCGGCATCGGCTGCCGCAGGGGCGTCTGGGGCGGCTGCCTCCGCCTGCTGTGCCTCTGCTTGCTCCCGCATCACTTCATGCAGTGACCGGCAAAGCGGCTGCAGGTGCGTCACGAACGAATCGATCGTTGACTCTTCAATGTGCTCGCTCTGGGGCCCCATATTCTGGCGGAGGTGAGTCACTGCAGACGGAGTCAGCATTAATAGAGTGCACATGCAGGAAAAGAAAAGTCGCCCTTCCGGATTCTTACATCCCATGGAAGGCATAGCCAGAGCCTATGAAACATGGTGCATCTTGTCAAAGCGATAACGGCGAATGTCCATCACCATCAGCTGCAACTTCCATTTCGGTGAGCGACTTCCAATGCATCTCATCTCAGATGCATCTCACACGCACTGGCAAGGGACTGCTTGTCCAGAATGGGAAGCGCACTGATGTCTTGCTTCATGTTGTCGGGGTCGATGCGAGTAAGAATCCCAGGATCAGGTTTGGGAATTCCTATCAGCAGGAAGCTGAGAGCAGCCAGGGCCTCCTGCTGAACGACTGTGATCATGATCGTTCGCTTTCCAGGAGTTGCGTTTGACGATGTTGCACCTGCATGCGGGCAAGCCGACATCAGAGCTGACTCCTTTTCAACGCGGTTGCTGCCTTCATCTGCTACTGCTGGTGGCATGGATACAGACAAATGCCCTGTTGCACCTGGCTAGCTGCAATTCAAAAGTGCTGCGCGCACTGATAATGATTTGACAGCCATCGGTAGGTAGAAGTAGAGCACAGCACAGGCTATGCGTAGCCTTATACCCCAGTTTTCAGCCTACTTGGCACGACACAGGTCCTCTGACATGTGGCATTTCAGAGCAAATAACTTGACCCCTTACCTGAAGCTTCTCCACTGGCTGGAGCAGGCTGAGAAGCCTCTGCTTGTGCCTGTGTTGATTCATTGCTCTGAGAGGACGGTTCTTGTGCACTGGCAGCCTGGTTGCCTTCGTCCACCTGCTCTTCATCAAAATCTTCCTCATCGTCTTCGTCGTCGTCGCCTTTCTCGTCGTCATCGTCATCATCCTCATTGTATGCATCGTAACCTTCTTCGGCATCCATATCATCTGCGATCTCGTAATCCTACAAGTTCCTGCCTGTCAGGTGGCGCCTTCGACCGACGCCACTTGGCATCAAGACTCGATGCCAGACATAGAGCCCACAGTGAAGAAGAATGAAACAATTGCACACGTATGAAAAAGGAAAAGCGTTGCTGCGCAACAGGCACTGCACGGTGATCCAGATAGACAGTAACATACCCCCTCAGTGTTGTTGTCTTCATCATCGTCCACCAAATCTTCCACCCTGAACAAACCTTACGGCCTCAACATTGCATTTGCCGTCTGTCCAAGAGCTGCGTGGGCTTTGTGTGAACTTTGACACGGCACAAGGTGCACAGCCAAGCGCGTTCAAACTGTAGCGATGATTCGTGGTACAGACGACTAAATTGATGTTTAATGCCTAAACAGCACTGCGCACTTGGTCGGTCCCGCTGAACCAGGCAATCAAAGGCGACAGAAGCTGCCGCCAGTGTGGATCTCGCTGACAGCAAGCATCGAACATACCTGTCGACGGTCGCCATGATAGATGTCTAGGATTGACACGATTTTCAAACGTGACCAGGAGAATACAAGATCTGTTGTGACAGTGGCTCGAGATATGGTGCCTGTCCTTCGCAGGGTTGCTTTCCAAAGACGTCAAGCTAGCACAATCACCAACAGAGGCTCGAAGTGCAGAGGATGCAACACTTTTGGCATTGTACTTTACAGATGTGATCCGTCGCAAGGGTGTTTCCAAACAGGTCACCTCATCATGTCTGGATAGCAAGCCTAATTGCTCGGCAATGATGCGACACAGAAACGTCCGCAAACCTACAACGAAGCAAACACCAACAAATCAGTAGGATATCAGACTGTTGCTAATACAAAGATAGGTATCAACTGGTACAGTGACCGGCATGGTGCAGTGTCGACTGGAACCAATCACCACTTTGTGTCATAGACCATGATTGGCGATTGAAGTGCCCTGTCACGCAGCAACAATAAACAATCGATTACAGGCCTTGAGAGAGTTTTCCCCATACCCATGCCAGTATCTAAAAGGACGGGCCCGGGCGTGAAGCAAACATGCCAATGTTAACGCCCGCTACATGCGTTAGAACACCAGCACTTGCATCGGCCACGCACTAAGCCTCCATCGACAATAGCTAAAGTGGAACAAAGCCTCTAGGAACAAGCGGCTGGAAATTATCCAAGCCAGCACGCAAAGGCCAAGGCCAGGTTTGAAGGGCTGGCCAGCCATGGGGAGAATCTAGGGCTCTGGAATTTTAGAGCTCTGGGGCGGTATTGACCTTCCTCCGCAAGACAACACTCGCCCTGATTGCAGTCTATCCGCCTGCAGGAGTGAGAGTGAAGCAGCACGCACCCATGTATCCCTTACGCATACTCAGTACCAGGCTCTAGACGTTGCATAGGTGCACATCAAACATCGAAAACATTACCATACTTGTTATCTACATCACATAGCCAGCAGCAGCAGAGTGCATATGTGCAAAATGAACATCGAAAGCAGTACTGAATTTATATCTACATCAAATAAACAGCAGCAGAAGAGTGCTATAGCATAGATGCACAACAGGGACCCCTGCCGATACATGGAGAGGGTGAATGGCATCTGAGTCATGGGGATCGTATGGTCATCGTGCGAACTGCCTAGCTGTGCTTATCAGCTTACACAAATGGGGTTGCATGCCCCCTGCTGGGGCTGAGAATGTGAGATCACGGGGGACAGGCAGGCGACTCCCATGCTGAAGCAGCAGCTCTCCCTTGATAACGCAAGCGTCACACATGCTGCGCACTACAACAACAAGAAATCGCAGGCCTTGTCTCCCTATCACGAGACAGCACACATGTTTTGTCGAGTATTTTGTTGACTGGATGCAAGGTGTGTATTACTACAACATGTTTGGTGGCAATGATGCAGGCGCCGGTCACGAATGAGGCGCCTTTCTGCAGAGGTCAGCTCAACAGGGCACGCGGCCGTGGTTACGCAAACGCTGCCAACATTGCTCTTGATCAAAGCCCTCACGCACTTTCAAGCGACAAATCCTCCTTGTACGCCTGCCAGTCTCAAGGAGGCAGGCATCATAACAATGATCATTGCTCTTTCATGACTCACCATCATTTTTCACCATCGGAAGCCAATGCAAAAACGATCAAGTTGCATTGCAAAAGCCACGGGGACGCAAAGAAAATGTCGCATTGCCGAATTTTTGCTTGCCGAGGCCGCCAGACGTGCGAGGCCCCGGCGTTTCCACGAAGCTTGCCTGCTCCTAAGAGGCCTAGGCATATGACGCAACATGGTGCATATCGTCTTGACACCTGTGTGTTTTCTGGAGGCTGCCAGCGGGTCTCCAAAACAGGAATTACTGATATTTTGTCATTTAATATTTCAATTCAACTTGCTGCATGAATCGGCATGTGTCATGGTAACTAGTCACCTCGAGGGTGAGTGAGCCGGGATAACCTGATTCTGGCCGGGGTCTGGGCCTTTCCATCTGTTGTCACAAAGCGAACTTGAGGTCAGCGCGTGGCCAGATACGATGTACCAGCTGGTACAACGCACAGCCAGAAACTAGCATTCCAGGGAAAGTTGACGCGTATCTGTCGAGGTGATGGAGTGCACAACATTTGGTGCCGCCATTCAATTGTGGGTGTGCCTGCTGAACTCGAGCACACCATGACCGCTGCAAGGCAACACCTCACAATGCGGTACGTGAATTTATGAATATGATCTGTTGACTTACAGGATAAGGCGTTCTCACGCGTACTCATGACGCCTGTCAAATTTTCGGTCCACCCCGAGGTCTACTTCCTGCACCTGCGCCAGCGGGTCCAAGGCGTTTTTGTGCAAAACATCGCAAGAGAACCGTAATTAAGTGGAACAAGACGAGTATATGTATGTAGGTGCTTCTCAAATGTTGAGAAACATTTGCGAGGCTGTGCGTTTCGTTGCGACTTAGCGAGGGCCCGTAGCCATTTCTCGCAAGTTCTCTCGCCAGTGCTTGGTGTACAGCATTCCGCTACCGAACCTGGTTGCCCAGAGGAGACGGTTGCCGAACAAACTGAAGGCCGAACAAACTGAATACTCATGGCTCTCAATGAAACCACTCATGCGCCCTGATGAAGGTATCCTTCCAATGATGCCTTGTCAAGTCAGGTGTTCTCGTTGCACGCAAGCAACCCTTGACGCGCCCAACAACTGGCACCGTAGTTGAGCCACATGCCTGTGTATCAGCTGTATGAGGATGATGCATTGGATATGATTTTATCGTTACATACAATATGTTTGTACAACACAGCTTCAAGTCGCCACGGTTGCACTCTTGCAGCTCGCACTTACAAAATGTGAACGCATGGAAGCAAATCTTTTGCCACACGAGTCATTTCTTCTGATCACGAACAGAACGCTGAACTCCTGAAGACATTTGAAGGTTATCGGGGCACGGGTGGAGCCCTGGTGGAATGTGCACTTCGTGCTAGCTCGGGCGACAGGCTTTCCGCTGTGGTGAGTTCTACGAAACGACATCCCCGTGAAGGGGACCTTGCCACTCCTTGTGCCATTTTTTCATGTCCATCGTACTTCGCATACACGTTGTGAATGCGTCTCGTTTACCAGGGGTCCTTTGAGGAGTGGACGTTACCCTGGTGTTGATTTTATGGCCAAGTTCAGTTCGCTTCGGCCCGTGTGAAACTTTCCTGATCGGTTGGTTGAACAACTCCACTTCTGTTGCCACTCACAGCGTATTTTCTTACAAATAGTCGAAATTTATAGTGTCCAGCTTGGTCAAACAGATGCAATGACAGTATCTGCGAGCGATTGTGGGTGATCGAGTACACGCTAGGCGAAGGGCTCCATGAATGCCTGGATCCATGAATACAATGGATGCAAGCATAATACACGCATGAACTTGCAGGTATACAAATACATATGTGTGATAATGGATTCAGCTTGTCAGCGGTTTGCAAGCCCAAGCATGCTGGGCACCGCAAGTAATGGACATCCAAATGTGCAACCCTGGCATGTCGACACTCATGACTCCCCCTGGTGAAAGTGCTTGTCGTTCGCGTGATGGGACCAGGTAGAGCGGGAAACTGCAACAAGCATATCAACTTCATCCTGAATACTTTTGAACTTGTCCGGACAGGCGGCGTATGACAACGGCATTTTCTTGTCGCAGTGTGCCTTTCAAAGTGGGTGTCCGGGGGGGATAGCAGCCAGCCCTCAACACGGAAGTGCTCTCGATCCGCTCAAGACGCGCTATTCCTTTTCTACAGGTCGGCCAATTAAGAAATTCTGTCGGACAGGCGTGCACATGGCGCTTCGTTTAGCATGCGGAGCAACATGCGGGGCTCCAAGCCTTGCAGACTATCGCATCATCGGCTCGCCCATTTGCAGATGTCCAAATTGCTGTTGCATTGTCTCCACATTGCTGACATCAGCCGGGCGATGTCGACAGATGCCCAAATCCCAACAACGGAGCTGCCATATGCCCCAGCTGCTGGGATAACCTGTCTTTCATTGCCCCATGCTGGTTCGTATGCTCCGGGCGCGACACTTTGACACAGGTTTTCCAGAACGTGACCCTCTGCAGTGGTCAATCCAGACCTCTGTTCTGCTGTTCTCCATTGCTGCACTAGTGTACTGTCACTTGACAGCATATCAGCACTCCTTTGTGAAGCATATTGCGGTGGCAAGAGGATCGTCAGCGGTTGCATTTCACAGCATGGAGCGTACTCATATCAGCCCACCACGTTGATATGTTGTTTTGAGATGATGACACCAACGCTGATCTTTACAGGTCCTCAAAGGCCCGACATCTTGGTATCGCCAAGTCTCCAGTATACCGTTCCAAGTTGTGATGCTGGAATGAGGGAGAAACGTGCACTGCAAGCATGCAGAGATGTTGTTGCAACTAAATGTCGACCCCGACCGGGAATTCACAGAACAACTGGCTCTGTAGGATAGTCAGCTCTGCGCGGCTCATCGGACAATTTGGGATCTGGCCTGGATGATTCAACCTAATGTGGATAAGTCCAAACATGAGTTGGACTTGTCGACAGATTTTGGATGCCATCTCTCAAAGAACACCCTGAATCAATAAAGTTATTGATTATCATATTTCTGCAACACCTAGTAACTCGTAGCTCTTTGCTTTCTTTTCATGTGCCTATAGATAGCTCTGATAGTTTGACGAGCATCTGACTGCGCTCTGCAGGCAACGGAAAAAGGTCACTAGAGGCCACCAGAGGGGCCAGTGGGCGGCACCTCATGAATGGTGTGTTTCCTCGGGGCGACATCGTTGTTGCACAGTAAAATGAAAGGCTGCCTTTGCTGCCCTGCATGCCTGCCCACCCAATCCAAGTGGTTCACAAACGGTAGATTTGCGGTTCCAGCTATTTGATTCCCAAGTAGTTCTTTGAAGTTCCAATGTCCATGTGGATGCGGTAGTGCTGTAAACAGATACGTCATCATCAGCTACATGGAAACGCATGAGCTTTGGAGGCGGAAACTGGGGTCAAGCTCCATTCTGGCGAAGCAAAAAAACATGCACTACATCCCACGCTAATTGATCAATTAACTTTGTCTTCACCGGCGACGGTCAAGATGTCAAAGTCTTGCCAGGCGCTGCATTTCTCTGACAGCAACCCATACCTGCCATTTGGTATCAGATGCGGAATGTAGGATGCTTAGCATTCCTAGTTGACATCCCTCTCACACGAGCACTCGGGGTGCTGGGGGTCGCTCCGAGTTTGGATCTTGGCAAGGAAACATGCAGCAAACATCTGAATTGCTTCAGGACTACTGCTTGGGGGATGTTAACTTTGATCGCAGCATGGACACTGTTGCCGGATACACTGTTTGTGGATATTGTTTATGGTGTATGAGGTGATGTCGTAAAAAGCCACGTTCGCACAGCAGCAGCAATAGCAATCAGGTGCGTTGACAGCATCAGCCATCTCGAGCGATTGACCTTGGAAAGAGGCAAGCAAAAGAACAAGAGAAGAAAAGAGATATGCCAGCCCAAAGAAGGCGGCGTCAACATACAGAGCTGATGTCGCGCCTAAATGGAGGATGCAGCATCCCACTCAAGAGGACGCAACTACGGAGGCTCATGGAACGCCGGTTGAATGAGACAGAGGCAAGCACTACTTGACAAACGCTCGTGCTCGGTGCAATTGAGACAGTCGAGGATGGTCACATTCCAACATGTGCCGTTCTCTATGCCGGTATGCTTAAGCACAGCAACAACATCTGGGTCCAGGTCTATACCGGCACGGCGGAGGTTTGCTGGAACAAATGTATGGAAAACTCCGGCTGTTTCTATTCCATGTTCAGGGCGTCCACTGGGATGTGCGTACCCACCTCACCTTCGCCAAAGCCGCTATAGAATAGCCATGGAACCAAGCTATAGCTGTGGTTTTGTCAGCTTGACCGCCGCAATGGCTGCTCGATGTTTCCTATCAGGTCAGTCCTCTCTGTTCAACGCGCTAGTCAAAGCCTTCTCGGATTAGCACAGGACTTGCCAGCCCGTTTGTCGCTTGTCGGTGCAATAAGTTATACCTGACAGGCAACTATGGAGCGTTTATTTGCAAGAAAGGCCCGACAACCCCTTGAACGCACATACTCATGTAGTTTGGATGTATGTGTCCCAATATTACTTGCGGTTTTGCAAGTTCTGCTGTTTAGACTTGCATCTGGCCCTAGGTGGTGATTTGAGGCGCATATTGAGTGCATCAGCATGGACTCTGCATAAGTTCAAATTGTTCTGTGGTGGCTGAGTCATGTGCAAAGCCATCCGGTCTCGGCAAGGTTGCGCTGTACGTGTCAAGCTGAGATCCTCAAGTCTTTCTGGCATAATGGTTACATTACGAATTTATTGTATAGAGATGCCTTGTGGGTAGGTGTTAACCAGCAATAGGCTCCCGCCCACCCGCACAGTTGGAATAATGTATGTTAACAGGGAGGGGTTGGGAAGGGAAGGAAGTCAGGGGCTAGGGGCTAGGTGTCATTGTTTTCAAAACCGAAGCACTAGAGCTTTCTCCGAGATAGCGGCCCTATGGTTGAGAGTTCTACATGAGAACAGCTAGGGTCCTGTGGGTGTTTGGGTTTGAGAGATATTGTCATGTAGAGCTGATCCCGAACAATCTGCTCGACGCAGATGTCCAGACTGATGGTACGTCCGCTAGAAATGGTGCTGCAACATTGTGCCCTCGTCAAAAGTCATGCAAGACGACTGTAAAACGATTGGGGACTTGTCAGCGCAAAAGACACTGCTGTCCTCAAATTTTCAGGCTCAGCAAGCCCCTATCTTTGACCCTCCAATGTCTGGTATCTTCTTGGTCCGTCCTGGCATCGTTGTGATCGGCACTGCCAACAGACGCAGGATGATATTTATCAGGATGAGATCGCAGGTGCTGGGGAAAGAATTCAGGAGCACTTGACATGGCATGGTCGAGCAACTTGATCTATGATACGTACGACCTGACAGGTTGCAAAGGTATGTCAAGTTCATGGCCACTGCGTACGCTGGTGCATCCACCTATGGACCTGCCTGCCCTGGTAAGCGAATGTTCAAGTCATCCATGCAGCATTTTGGTTTCAAAGTTTGACACTCGCTAGTCAACTTGGTGCAATGAAACATGTATGCTCTCTCTCACGCAAAGCATAATGGCGTCTTGCACGTGGGTTACTTCTGAAGATGCTTTTGAATGAAGCAGCTCCGTCCTGGCCAGCAACATGATGTGAAAAAGTTCCGGTCTGCAGGACCGCCCCCCGACCCCCCACCCCCACCAACCCAACCTCCTCTGCCGCCGCCCCTTCCACCCGCACCACCGCCAATCCCGCCACCCTTACCACCGCCTTCCCCGCGCCCTTGGCCACCTCCGTCCCCACCGCCACCTTCACCACCACCTTACCCACCTCCTCTGCCACCCCCCTCCCCTCCACCCCAACCACCGCCAATCCCGCTACCTTCACCACCACCTGGCCCCCCCCCTCGGCCACCTCCGTCCCCACCGCCCCCACCGCCACCTTCACCACCGCCTCACCCACCTCCTCTGCCACCTCCTCCCCTCCACCCCAGCCACCGCCAATCCCGCCACCTTCACCACCAGCGGCGGAGGCTATTCGGCTCACGTACGTGCTTTGTGACAATGAGGAGCGCCTTTGCCAGCGCACCGATGACCCATCACGCTGGTATTGCAGCCTCTCAAGAGATGTCTGCGTCAAACCCTGCAGCAATTTGCTTATTTCTCCAACAGTCCCTCCGAAAATTCGGCTTCTCGGCCCCAAAACTATCCTGATTCCACAAGGCGCCCCATACGACAAGTGCACCGAAACGACGACCTTGGACATGATCTGCGATCGGGGGCTGTGGCGACGGACATCGTTGACGGAGACCTGTTTGCATTTCTTGAAGCATGCAAGCCCAGAAGCTATTGGGAGAAACTTGGCCTGGCTTGGTGTGATCTGAACACCGATGTGCCTGGAACGTACGATATTTTGTTCTCCATTGTGGATTCTGCAACGAAGCTGCGCTACTCCGTGACGCGAGTCGTTATCGTGCTGCGGCCATGCATGCTTGGCGCAGAGGTGTGCAGACGCCAGATGCAGCATGGATGGTGTGTGTTCACCAGGCACTAGTGCTGTGAGCGTTCCGATCAACTCCAAGCCTGAAATCAAACTCATACGCATGTTCGGCACACTCACCGAGGTGCTGATGCAGAGTGGGTGGGCTTACGGTTTGTGCACACCAGGCAGCATTCCAACGCCTGGCAAGCCTTGTGAGCCAGGTGCGTGCGTTGCCTTTGCAAGTGTGTGCATGCTTATTTGCTTGCTGCAAAGTGAATAAAACGCAGAAAAACGGGGGACAGTAACCTGGAGCTAACAGTTGCCAGCTATGATGAGGAGGAGGAGGGGGGGGATGCGTCTTGTTGTAAAGTAAGTATGGTGCTGCATTTCGGCCGATGCCGTCTTGCAGTGCTTTGCCAGGCAATTTGCTTTGTGGGTCTGTGTCCCTGACAATGCATGATTATCTGGGGCATTGAAGGGGGCCAAATTTCATTCTGGCAAAGCACTGCCGTCTTGTCGCTCTTTCAGGGGCAACGCTGTGAAGTACCGGTGATCTCCCAGAGTTGGGGCTCATGTGAGCAGCAGCAAGCTCAGGGCAGCAGGCTCAACTGTCAAGACCGCTGATAGTCAATATGTTGCGAATGTGGGTGTTTTGTTGCCATCCAGCCTTGCGGTGTCGTGTTGGTCTCGTCTATGTAATTTAGTAGTGATGACATGCGGTCCCACAACACTACCTGACTTGCACAGCCATTAGCAAGTCCGAGTGCAACTCCAAATTCATATGCATGTTTCTCCATTAGCAAGTCCAAGTGCAACTCCATATTAATATGCATGTTCCTCCAGTAGCAAGTCCAAGTGCAACTCCATATTATTATGCATGTTCCTTTACTAGCAAGTCCAAGGGTAACTCCATACTAATATGCATGTTCCTCCATTAGCAAGTCCAAGGGCAACTCCGAAATCTGTGCTGCCCGTTGCCATTTCCTGTAAACCCACCAGCAGCATCCTCAGAAGCTCTTTCAACACGGTTGGGGCCTGTTCAGGTGCCACCGCATGGGACAAGGAGGATGGAGACTTGACTGCACAGGTTGTGTCTTGCCCTCCGTCGAGTTGCTTACTGAGAGGGTGCCAAAGGTAGGCTCTCAGGCGCAGAGGCCTGCAGGGTTGCGGAGTTGACACCGTGAACGCTGCCGTCGACACTGTGTTCACAATCCAGTTTGCGGTGTGGGACAACGGCATGCCCCCGCAACTGGGTCGACAGTGAAGCGCACAGGCTGAATCATCTCTCCCTGCTTTCCCGGTGAGGCTTATTGCCCGGAAGATGCAGGCATGTGGCTCCACACCATATGTCAGCCGTGTGAAACTGGTCGGCAAGAGCCGCAAACCCCCTCGGCACCGAATCTGGTGCTGCAAAACAATGCCATTTTTGCAGCAGCTTCTACTTCGTCTGGCATCGCGACCCTCAATTTGGCGTCTCCATGCAGAATGCCGCTTCCGGTCGACATTACAGTTTGCAACGCGACCAATGCCGCTAGCTGTGGTGTTGCTGCCACGGACACGTCGGATGGAGACATCAGCTCCAGCATGCTCATTCAAGCTGCCGTCCTCTGTAACGATGGCGATCTGCTGAGTGGCGCGTGTGTTGTGTGTGGGCATGAGGCGGTGTTGTCTGGTCTGTGCCCCCCAAGCAGGCAGAAATACACGTACACCGTCCAAAACAATGCCCGCCTGCGTGCCTCGCTGGACATGCAAGTACGCACCCGCTCCGATCCAGTGTTCCAACAGGTAGAGTAGTTTATGGGTTCAGGTACCTGAAAATACATGAATGCGTGGGACAGAAATGGGGGCGAACCCCATTCTGGCGGAACACTGCTCCGATGCATCATGTCTCAAACCATGGCACCTATATGTAGTGCCGTTCATTCCTAGCACAATGTTTTATCGTGCAAATGCACATGTCTCATTGGGCAATTGCATGGCATTGTTTTTGGTAGCCAGTCACTCCACCCACTGGACCTCTGCATTGCAGTGATTCAACTTGCAAGCAGCCTCAAGCACCTGATCTTGACGTTTAGGCCTGCCGTCTCTTCTTAATGCTGCACATCTTTGCAGGTGACTTTTCTGAACCGCTTTGTGCAACTCGATGGGAATTGGACTTTGGTACACTACCTGCTGCTTACATTGGAGAAGATGGACCTGCTGAGTGGCCGGTACCAGCAATATGGAATCTACCATGACGCGCATGGAGGCGATGCACGCCTGCTGATGCCTTATTAAGAAGGGAAAGAAGGACCCTACACAGTCTCGTCTCAATGGGAAGCACCAAGTACATACATCGGGCAGCATCATACTGTACAACTGTAAGAACTTGAACACAGAACCCTCGCAACCTGCGAACTACACGAATGCCACTTGGATGGAAGGGCCTCCCATCTGGGGACGGGAAGATGATGACTCATCCCTGCACCAGCTTGCCAACTTCCAGGTGCGACCAAATGTAAACATGAACAGCCGTGGAATTGAAAACTCAAGTTGTGCAGCTTTGACATCAACCTACAGATACCTTGTGTTCTTGTGTTTTGAAGGCAAGATAGAGAAGTCGAGGTAAGCATGGATATCACATTGTATCAGCAGCACTTGCCAATGCTCAGGTGGATGCGGTAGTGCAGTGAAAGTAAGACACGGTATGAAAAAAAATAAAAAATGCCTTGAGTTGGCCATGGCTGGAAGAGGTACTGGGGGACGGTAGGCATGCATGTAACGTGCTTGAGGGAGGGGGGGAATTAAAGTCATCGCAATAGAGCCACCGTGACCAGGTTTGCCCTTACCTCAGGTGCTCTTCGGACGGTAAATGTACCAGGGAATGCGTGTGTTGAGAAAATAAAGCAAGCAGAAGAGGCAGGGCAACAGGGCACGCGTGTTGGGTTCTCAAACGACTCTCCTTTTGAGCGAACCAGAACAAGTCTCTGTTACCTTCTCAAGCATCCTCAAGCGCAAGCAAGTTTGGTGGTAATACAAGAGATTGACCGTACCTAAGTTTAGCGTCCCTTTCGAAAGACCAAAGACAAGACAACTGCTCTTCACACACAAGCGGAGGTGCTTTTATGTGGGGTACCTCCCGAGCATCCTCAGTAAGACCGCTTACTCTTGCTTGAAACAGACACACGTCGTTATCATCTGGACACGGAGGTTGCAGCCTCTTGCAGGATAGCTCGCCTGCTAAATCCCATTCAACAGGATGTACTTGCTGCTCTACTGGTTTCCTGTCTTATCAATTCAAACATTGAACAAGTCCAGCGCTTTTAACAAGGCAAGGTCCTCAGCGGAGTCATTCTACCGGTGCATCTAGCCTCTTGCTTAGACCGTTGGGCATGGTCAAACCGGCAGTGCTACATGTACCTCCTTGAATGCTCCATGTAGTTCCCCCATTGTGCAACTGCTGAGCGTGCTGGGTGTTGCCCAGTGTAGTTGTATATGAATATGCCCGTTCCGCCATGGTACATGCCTTGGTCGATTTGTATTGGACGTTGCTTGCAATCTGGCACACTCCCTTCACCAGGGCAATTGCGTGGGAGTAGCTGCTCTTGCATGTGCAGGCACAGATGTTGAGGACGTTCGCACTGAATGACATCTTTGTGGCATTGGTCTCCATCACCATCTTCTCGGTCATGACAAATTTGCTGCTGTATGGCAGCCGCATGTCTACTGTGGCGCTGTTCTACACTGCTTTTACTCAGGTGATTGTGTCGCTGGCGGAACTGGTGATGCTTGGCGCTGTGATGGGTGTGTGCTTTGCAACTGCACTGCATGTAATGGTTGGACCATCCAATCGTGATTGGAGTACTTTGCCCCTTTCACTGTGGGGCGTGGCCAGTGGGTTCGTTTCAGGTAAGCCCTTAGACCGTTGCTGTATGTCGTTTTTTGTTGCGTACATACAAAAGCTCAACTCTCTTCTAGACAAACAAGTTGAAGCGGATTTCGCATTTCAAAAGCTGAGGGCCTTCTTCCTGCTCCAGTAGACAAAGGCATGAAGATGTTGGTGTGCAAGTACCAGAACACTGCGCAGTCATCCCTCACATCAATGCACGGCAAACATCGCAGTGCACATCGAAACAGAGACGCACAGGTCATACATTTGGCTGCTGTGATCCAGAACACGTATGGGCCATGTTGAAATCTGGACTGTACCTTGCAAAAAACGTGGACTCAGTTTCATGTAACACAGTCCATACACTCCCCATGTAGTCCGTTCCTTCATAAAGCGGCTGCTGGCAGTGCTTCGCTAGGCAGTTTTTTTTGTGGGACTATATCCCTGAAATCCTGACTATCTGGTGCAAAAAGGTGGGCCAAACCCCATTCTGGCCAAGCATTGGCTGGGCATGCTGGTGTTTCGTCCAACGTGGTTACGTTCCGTGCATCAACAGAATGACTTTTAAATGACGGTAAAGAAAAACGTTTTGTGCTGACCAGGGTCAAGTCATTTTTCCGCGCCACACACATAACCCAAACACATGGGAGACATGAAGCACCGATCAATCTTGAAAATACTACATACATACACACATAACCAGAACACTGAGAGAGAACGGAGCACTGATCCTCTTGAAAATACCATCGCTTTTCACGATTCAACTCTGACTTACCCGCGCGGTGGTGAAGGTAGTCTAAGAGGAGTCACATCTTGCATGACTGTCAACAAATCTACGCTCCCTGGTGCACATATCTCATTCGAGGATCAGTCGATTCTGCACAAGCTTCAACAAAATTTCTTGTAGGCAAACGGAGACTTTTGAGTACCCACCGGCATGTGTGCAGTGACGATCCCACGCCTTGAGAGCGACCCCCATCAAGAGGCCTCAGTGGTCCAAGACCTGATAGACCGTGCCATGCTGTGGGCCGCGTGGGTGTTGCTGAAATGCACATTGTACTACTGCACCAAGGCCATCCTGGTGGACACTTTCAGCACATCTTGCAGGACTTTCAAAGCATGGAGAGATGCAGAAGCCCTACTTACGAGACATTTCAAGGTACCAGCCTTGACATGGGCCTGTACGCTGTCCGCCAGCATCTGGGACATCACTTTGTTGATGTACTGTCAGCCACATCAGTACATGAACGCCATGCAATCTTGTGCGACTGCAAAACTAAGCAGGAATTACCGACAAGATCGACTAAATGTTTGATTGCTGCTCATGATAATAATAGTACCATTACCATTTTAATCGATCGGGAATCACGCCATGCGCCGCGAGAGTTTTGTTCCAAAGGGCTGGATAGAAATCAGCAGATCCCACCGTAGATTATGCCTGCCGATTTCAGTGACGTTCAAAAATCCAGTTTTCATTTTGGATAGAACTCGTTATGAAACTGAGTGTTTACAGATGCCCATGCTCCATGAAGAAACTGCACAAGCTTTCTGCCGCATTTGTGCAGTTGCCTTAAATTACATCTGCTGTGACTCCCGGTGAGTCCATGTATGATGCACACAAGAGATCATGCTTCCATCATCTGGTCACAAACATCTATACCCACCCTTTGACATGCCATGAGTTGCACCAGCAACTGACATGGATCATCCTAATCATCCATGTGGTGACCTCAAGTCAACCAAAAACGGAGATTTGCCGTGCAGATAATGTGTGTTGTGCCTACAATCACGAGATCGATGAGACGCGCCAAAATTTGGCAGGCGTTTGCTGTTCTAGATCGCTACAAAAAGCTTCTCAGGACCTGCTCCAAGGAGGACATGCGTCCCAACATGCAACACGAGCTGCGGCAGGCTGTACAACTCATGCTGCCCGACTGGCCTCGATCACTTCGAGACGTGTGTGTTGCCAAGGCATTGGCAGGAGCCCAGTCGCTTGTGCCAATGCTGCTGCGTCTTGTGACAGCCTGACCTGCTTGAGCCGTGTGGGGCCACGATTATGATGTGGAGCATTACTCATCATGCGTATGCAATAGGTAAGATAGTTGCATAGGCACAAACGCTCAGGGAGCGTAGCAAAGGCGTTGATACCTGCAGACTGGCAAGCTGACATTTGCACTGCAACTTCTTATTCAACAGTGCAGGGACGATGTTGCTTTGCTATTGCCTCGAAAGCCGCCAATGCCGTCACCTTCACGCCCATCCATTCCTGGGATGCTGGGACACGAACAGAACAGCACACCTCCTTGTGACAGTCATGTGCCATGGAGTGCTCCCCGAGACCTGGAATAGTCAATGTTGGGCAGATTGTGATGTGGGCAAGAACAAATTCTGCCGCTCCATGCGTGGTGGGCAAGCAAAGAAAGTGCTGTACGCTATTCTGGATCACCGGATGTGCTCTGCAATGTGCAGGAGCTTGCATTTGCCAGAGCATTCATGCGCGGCATGCGAGAACAAGGAGCGGATGCCAGGAAAGTGGAGCATGTCCTGGAAGATGAAGCGCGGGGAGTGAGTTACACGCCTCGTTGGTTGCTCGAGCTCTGTGAGCTTGCAAAGCAGGAGCGTCTTGCCCACAGTCGTGCACACCCTCAGAGACGTTCCAGGCGACCACGTGATCACTCCGTTGCCTGTCAGCACGGTACCTGGCTAGAATGGGTTCTGAACTCTATTTTTGCCAAGAGAATCCATGCATTTTTGGACACCTGGACCCAAAAGATGACAGGGTCTGGCGAAGCACTGTGCCAGCAACAAGCCATGTCTCTGCGGGAGCGGTCGACACTGTTGCAGACTTCGGCGGATTTGGCACCAGATGCTTGGGTAAACAACCCCTGTGCTGGTATCAAACAGGGCGAAGCAACGGCAAGCTGCGACACCTTCCGCCACAACCCGCTGTACACTCCTTGCCGGGACGCAGAGTTGGGAAGACGGGCCACTCAAGACTGCAAGGATGCCCTCCCTGGCAGTCTTGTCCCCATCACTGTGTCGATGATGCACAGTCACATGCAGTGGCAAGCCCTGAGATGATGAAGCGTGGATCGATGGTCGCTTCAGCATGCGTCAAGGCAGAAGCGATTGGCGAAGCAGTTGAAAGCATCCAGCATCAGTGCTGCACGAGCCAAGGCGCGAAGGGAGCCGCAGAGCTCGTCGATCATCCATCAGTGAGCATGAGCCTATGTGCGCCATCGATTCTGCTGTCAGGTGATATGTACAGCTCCCCCAACTTCCAGGCACATCTGGGGAACATCGGTCAGGTCCGTCCGTTGAAATCGTACTGATATCCACTCAGAATTAGGAACGAATGTCGCGACCCTGTGCCTCTCACATGTTTTAACAAAGCGGCAGGCAAACACTTTGAGGCTCAATGCTGCACGTTTTGAGAGGATGCTCGAAGCTCGACAATTTGCAGAATCCTACGGTTGCAGAACCTGGATCTGACCAATCCGAATGCATGCAGTGCATACCCAGGCAGTACAAAGCATGCCATGGGGTGCTAGTGGGTGACCTACATGAGAAAGAAAGAAAGAGATACGCCAGCCCAAAAAAGGCGGCGTTGACAACGGGCGAGACAGCCAAAGCTGATCTCGCGCCTAATGTGACCAACATGAGGAGCATAGTGCAAAGTGCTGAACATAAACTGTCCATCTTGACCAGCCCATGCAATCTCACCAGTATTCGCTGTCCAAACGGAGGTGCAGAATGCAGGGTTGCGGCGTCGTTGCACTTATAGTTTCCGAAACGCGTATGTCTGCAATTGGGAAGACATATATGCATGATGCACCAAGAGCTGTATTACTTCAAATGTGCTGTCGTTGTTGCTTGTTGACTATTTCCTGCCATTCTCTATGTGATATAACGATGCACCAAGTATCATCCCAGTATGTCTCCACGCGGCACTCGATGCTCTGCTGGGAATCTGCAGGAGGAAGAAACATGCTTACCGGGGGAGCCCGACATGCCTGTGTCACACCAGTCACTTCCAACCGCATCCTTGTACGAGGGTATCTCAGGAGCATTTGACACCCCATGCCTGAGCCAGCGCTTGAATGGCAGTGCGAAAAACAGCCCGACCACACAAGACCTGCAAGCAGTGAGAAGTACGATGGATAGAGTGCAAGAGGAACAAGCCAGAAAACCCTCCTACACCGACCACAACAGGAGTGACGACAGCAACATTCCCTGAGTCAGATTGACTGCGAAGATGACAGCGAGGGGGAACTGCAAGCCATCGACCAGACACCTCTCACGAGCTGTGCGCGGAGCGCATAACTTCAGGCCAAACAAGCAACAAACGCTCTCGGACCGTGGCGATGACTGCGCGTTTGAGTCGCCTGGCATGACAGCCCTTTCTCAATGCAAAAGGGATCCCAACTCAGGGGTCTCAAGCAATTTGTACCTGCACTTGGCTGTGCTTACCTCAGCTGCGCCGTCAGATGCTGACCAAACCTACAGGTGCATAAGTGGTTGGGATTCGGGCGACACCCATGATGAAGCAGGAGAGGGCAATCATGCACGCGTGGATTGCGATGATTTGATCGCTGTCCGCGGGGACGGGTGGTGGGTAACGCACCCATTCATGGACATATGGCAAAGGCGCGTGAAATTCTTGCGACCGGTCGTAGCATTGCCAGCTTCGAATTTCTATGTCTTTACCTGCTTGCATGATGGCACCATGAGGGGACAGGATGTGCAGGCGCCACATGACCTGCGCGTTTCAAGGACCGCAAAGAAGAATCTCAACAACTCGTGCTCACGTTTGAAACGCTGGTGGCCTGACATACCACATGCACCTGGCAAACACCATGGCAGTTTGGCATGCAGTGAGTGCCCAGGATCTGCATGTACTTGTGCCTTGGGCTTTATCTATGAAATACATACCAGGCACACTGTTTTGGGAGCGCGAAGATGTTGAGGTGCATGGTGATGTCCTCCTCCTCAACTTGCATGCTCTGCAGATGCAAACGGAGTACCTCACTTCATTGACAGGTGAGAACTGGCAGGCGAAAGTGGATGTAAGGGCAGGACGGGTGGAATCTTGTGCGGCTTTCTCTTTCCAGGCTGGCACCAGTGAGCCTCCCGCCCTTGATCGTCCGATGCTGTGCAAGCTGCACTCCTCTGCTGATATCACGTTTTGCAAGTGCAGTTTGAAGACTGAGATGGAGAGCTGCTTGCTCGGAACCTTCCGTGCATCATGCAGGGCCCTTTTCATCGTTTTCGCAATAGATCAATATGGATGACTTTTGGAAAGGCTCCAACTGGGCATCCATCTTGTGTTGAATGCGTGGAGTGCAACCCAAGTGCAGGGCACAGGTTTGCTGGCATGACCTACATAGGATAGTTATTGCGATGTACTTTGCATGTCAAACTCAACAACTGACCTTGCCACAGAGGTCTAAGCTGAGGGCTAGCTAACTGGGAGAAAGACAAGTTGGAGGTAAGTGCAACCCAATGGACTCTCAACAGCATGAGCTCCTCTTCCTTTGTCGAGTTTGATCTGCCGAAAGTTCATGGCATCCAGTGCAACCGGGATGCACTCCGACAGGAAGAACTGACAAAGGTCAGAGGCAACATTGATCACGTCTGCACGGCTATGAGACATAAGACAAGGTGGCCGCCGAAGAGGCCGTCTTCAACCAGGACCCTTGCTGTCATAACCCGAATTGTGGGGCTGCAACAGATTGGGTGGGTTGGGGGGGTTGAGAACCGAATGCTGCAATAGAAGAAGAGTACAGGAACACAGAAAAGGCAGTGTGTGAAACCAGATTTGATGTATCAACGCATATGCCTGCTGCAACTTAAAATCAAACAAGACATCAACGAAATCAACAATGCCCCCGACTATGACGAGGATGGCCACGGTAGCTTGGACGGTGTGAGAGGTCAGTGCACAGGGTCGAGCAAGTTCATGAAGCACTAGCGATTAATTTCCTGCACGATCATGGAACTTTGAGTGATTGTGACAAGGTGCTGCTGTTCCAGATTGAATTGCCACACAATCCCCAAGTTGTGCTTGCAGCCGCCAATTCCAATTGGATAAAAATAGTGTCATGTGTTCAAAGATTAAAAATCATCCACCGTTGCAGATCAAGCTTAGCAGTTCATGCGATTTATCATTCTGTGTTGTGCAGCATATGGTCAACATGAACCAAGTCACCAGTGCTGACCCTTTGCACTACTTTGAAGAGACGTACGTTGATGTGAGTCATTCTTGCCAAGAGTTCACAGCTGCCCATGCAAGCGCTTCAAGCAACATTTTGTGCTTCACTGTCATACTGCTCTCGCATCCGCCGGCATGTGCTGATAGGACTGCTGTTGTGAACGCTTACGCACACAGCAAGCATCATGACACAACAGGGTTGAGATGGATGATAGGAGGAAAAATAGGCAAGATAGTGACACCACTGGACTATTGAGGGTGCATGTAGGCGACCCCGAGATCACTGTTTGACCATGCATGATTGATTGAGGGAGGACATACGTAGTGAAACATCTATCATCGCCCTCGATACATATGCAGTTAGACTCCATCACTACCCTCGGTCGATGCGTGAAAAGCGGGCAGGCGAACACACGGCATTGCTTGGCAGAGGCTTTCTCCAGATCATTCAGAACCAAACGGCCGCAAAAGGGTGTACGACAGTGACGAGGCACTACAAAGACATCGGTATGCAGTGCACGCGATGTTGCAACCGATATCCAAAGCGCGCATGTGGCTCATCAGCGTCGAATGTGCCCTGGCCAGGCAGCTGGCCGACATGAGTGTGAGGGTCAGGTGTAACTCTGTGTCGGTGGAAAAGAGTGCGTGCCACAGTTGCAAATGACATTCAATGTCACTGCAAGCTGCCCTAGATTGTTTATATTTTTAACCACAGACACAACTTGCTACGACTGGGAGGACATGCACGCAGCAATCTCAATTCATCTTTGCAGCAAGCCAACCGTGCTATGCTGAACTGTAGTGTGCAGCTCCCTAATGAGAGAAGAAACGGGTTGGGGCCAGCTGACAGGTTTGATCTGGACTGCAACTCACAAGCAAATCAATCGTGAGCGTCAGGCAGATGGGTAGGTGCCGCTCCTGCCCAACTTTGAGCCGCTACTTGCCACACCATCAGCAAAGCATTTTCTACAACAGCCCAGACAACAATGCATTGCTGAAGAGGCTTGCGTTGACAGCAAGTCCAAGATGTGGAGGGGACATGGCGTGACTCTCAATTTGATTCTCTGATCTGTGACCTGCAGCTTGCATGTGAGGCAGTGCAGGGCATGGCAACGCTGCCTAGAACGATGCTCTCGTGGCAAGACCATTGCAGAACTCCTGAGTTGTTACAGGAGATCTGAGTCAGCAAGGGATGCGCTCGAGCATCTTGGAAATAGAACTTCTGTCAGAAGCAGGCAGACCTTGGCACCTTCGACGCAATTGGCAGGTGGAAATGGAAACGAAGACTGCACCTATCTTCAATCAGAACCGAGTTGGTGAGGAGGCTGCGGCCTCGTTAGCCGATTCCCATCTAAGATCGCTTGCACGCTGGCATCTAATTCTTCGAAAGGCTAGCAATGCTGCTGGCACCACACAAAATGACACGCCAAAGTTGCATTTCAGCACATCCTGTCCAACTGCCGAGCGGCAGCAAGGTGGAAACGAGGCACAAGGACTACAGGGTGCTCTTCAGCAGGAGCACGGAGCACTAGATGGCGGTGCAAAGAGGGGGATCAATGCAGCAAGCTCCACATGCGGAATCCAAAGGACGTCTTCCCAGAGCAGGTGCATGCCGTGAAGAGTTGGATGCAAGAGCAGTCTGCCGCCAAGGCAAGACGTCGTGCTTGGATCGACAAATCCCAGAATGTTGACTGGGAAAGACCGCGCAAAAAGCGCCAGGAGGAGTGGGAAGCTGCCTCCCAGCGATCAGAGCGCCGACTGAAGAATGAAAGGGCCAAGGCGCTGATGGATGCCACTCTATCGTCGGCGAAACCTGAAACGCAAACGACGGAAGCTGCACGACTGAAAGCTATCAGAGCCGGAGCAACAAAAACAATCAAAGCACACAAAGCATCCACCCCAAGGAAAAAAAAACACCAACACACCATGGAATAGCTGACTCAACTTGCAGCTGTGGAGGGACCAATGTTGACCGACCAAACAGCGCCATGCAGTAAGGTCCGTATCAATCTGGCACTATCAATTACGGACATTATCAACCTGGCTGTGTCCCGCACACCTGGCTACCGCCACACCCTGCTCTCTTCATGAATACAATCAATATAGAACAGGACCTGCAGTTATCATAAGTATGCGTGTTTCGCTTGTGCTGAGCGACTGTCTGCGACCTTGACTGCTTTCCATTTTTGCTTGCACATGGCGTAGAAAGGCCATGAACGCCTCTTTAGCTGATGAGCGACCCCCGACATACAATAGAAACATTCACACCTGCAATCTAAGCATGTTCAAAGGCTGATGCGGACAGAGGGTGATGTCACCAGCCTTGATAGGTCTACGATCGCTAGCTATCGGCACTTCCACTGGCAGTCTCTCCATCCGTTTTTCCTAACCACGAGATCTTATGGAAGCATTGGAGTTCTGGACAGTGTGGGTGCATTGATGCCTGGCTGACCTTGCGATGAGTCATGAGCCAGCATGGCATCCAGCCTTCCTATGCGATTGGGAGCGACAGCGATTCTGAAGTAACTGTAGGCGCGCTTTTAGATTACACAAGGTGGCTCTTCAGCAGGTTGGGCTGCTGCTTCTTCCAGAAATGTGGTGGGAATCAGTGTACTTCATAGTTTCGAATGGACATACCATAACAATATCAACAAATGGGCTTTTAGAAGTGTGGCATCATTTTTGGGTGTTTGTCGTTGTTCATAATCTAAACAATCAACGGAATTTCTCTGAGTAAACATTGGCGGCGAGCTCAAAGTGTGACAGTGACCGCCCTTTTGTTGGTATTCTTACGGTATAGGAAAGGATGTGAATGGATGCTGAGAGAGGTGGATGAATATAAAAGGTACGTTGGCCACAAGGCCGGCGTCAAAATGGGCAGCGAAAGATATGTATTTGAGAGATGTGAGTGGCCGTTTTTGTTACAGCTAAGGATGTGTTCCAACGTGCTTTCCTCGTATGAATCACTGGTTGGTGAAGCTGGAGATCCAGCCCTGAGGGATTTTGCTGTTTTTGCAATGGTATTGTACTGTGTTGCAACCCTGGGGATTATGTTGCTCATGATGTGCTAACAAATAGGAAGAATTGGTGACTCTTGCTCTGATGCAACAAGTTGACTGCAAAAATCCTTGTCTGTCGGCATGACACATTGCTTCATGCTCGACAAGCTTCTACGCATGAATGCTTAAGTGAAACATTCGGTACAACGCATCAAGTTGAGGCAGTTGTGTTGGTGCATCGCTCGCCATTCAGCATCACACGTTCGTCTACCATGCAAGGCGGAGCCCTAGGGGCGTCTCCTCATACAGGCTGGTACGAAGGCAAGACAGTGTACCTGGACCCTGGCTGCCGCCTGTGATACCGCCATCCCTACCAGCTAGACCTGGCTACCATGAGCAGATTTCTTGAGCTGGCGTGACAACAGCAGTTGCCCAGATAGACGCAAGAGCAGCTTGAAGCATCCCGAGATTTTACAGCGCCAGCGACACACAGAGCTCTGCCCCCAAAGTAAAGGCAGAGGGATCAAGTTGAAGGGTTTTCTCATACCGCGTAAAGGACAGGACAGAAAATCAATCGGATTCACGCCAGATCACGCCATGCCAAGACATGATGTGGCGTTCAGCTAATGAGCCACGACTGGAGTCCAGTTATTTTGTGTAGAGCTTGCTTATTGCACAAGCACAATGTTGCTTCGCAATGAAGAATGACCACGCCTTAGTTGCGCATGATGACGATGACGACGTTGACGAAGAATTGTACAACACCAACTCATGAAAGCAACAACAGAGCGGGAGTCTGGGTTGCAGAGGGATGCTGATGCGCCTAGTAAAGCATCGCAATCGATGCATGGGAATGACAGTGGCGGCGTGCATGTTGGTCGCGAAAAATGCCTCGCAATGTTGAATATATGTACACAGGCAATCTTTCAGAATAGCCAACGCTGCTCACAAGCTCTGCCATGTAACTCTCCTGCTCGTTGCATGGTGCCAGAGCCTTGCCCACTTGGGATGAAAGCGCCCCACTAGACCGTCATCTCATCTGGTTGCAGGTGAACGTTGAGATCGATAAATGATGGGAATGTACGGATGTGTAACCTGTCCAGCTCGGCCTTCAAGCTCGCACACTCATGTTGTTGCGCTTTAGCAATGTCTCTTAGCTTCTTGGTTGTGACCAAACTTTTCATCCTCCTGCAAAGCATCATGCAGCTGTTGAACAACAAAAGCTCGAAACAAACTGTGTTGCAACAACTAAAACAGATCCAAACAAACTTTGGCACTGAGTTGTCAATGGAGTCGTCGTGAAGACGTCTGCGCTGATGCGAAACAGGCTCGCTGAGATCTGGCAAGCAGAGGCAAGGGGCAGCGCACTTTTCTACCGGATTTCCAGTGGACACAGTATCCATCATGGGCATCTGCGTTTCGACGAGGCCAGCCAACGTGGCCACTTGCTGTTGCAGACTGTGTTCTGGGCATTGCCTCTTTTGCTGTGCTTGACGAGTTGGGAAAGGAAGCGCATGCGTTCGGCGATCGTCTTTTCGTGAATCAGCTTGTCGTGTGCCATCTGTGTTTCAAGCTGCTGCACCTCCATGCTGGATGGCTTGTTGCTCTTGCGCCATTGGCAAACAACTGCAACGGACAGACCATCTGAGTCAGTCCTGCACAAAACAGGGCCCCAGCCACTCCGCCTGTCCAAGTCATTCAACACGTTCAAAGCTGCGTCGAAGGGGCTCCACCGGCACTTGCTGTCATGGATTACTCTATCAAGTAAAAAGGTGAAATCAGGTCGCTCTCGTTGTTGTCAAGGGCATCATGTGATGTCAATACCCTTGCCCCTGGTTCGTGCCACCAATACGGCTGTGTGTCACCAGTACGGACGGTGCCCAGGACAGGCTCGTTTGCTGAGATGCCTGGCACCATGCAAGGCAACCGTCTTTCGCCAATCCCGGTCATTGTCTGGATGCAAGTGCCCCGAATGAAAATGCAGTGAGCTTCGGGGACAGAAAATCGGGGTCGAATCCCATTCTCGCCAAGAACTGCAAGGCAGGCTTTCAAAGAACAGCGACAAGGTCTCTGTCTGTGGTGATGTGAGTCATCGCCCTTTCAGTGGCTTTCACAACTCAAAGGTGCAGCACTAATTAAGCCTCACTTGCACTTGGAGTCGTCAATGTCCATGCGATTTGGAACCATCACCATCCTCATTCTCATCAGCATGACATCACATTAGGGCTGTACAAAAGCATATGCTGGCTGCACATTTTCGGCTAAGCACCTACTCAATTAGATGCAGAATATCAGCATTTTTATACCAGACATATGCTTCTGAGCAGGCGTACATCGCATAGATAAGCAAGGACTCGACGGCTCAGGTCGTCTAGTTACATCAAATAGGAAAGAGCAAACAGTAGGTACCGGCACAGGACAGGCCGACAGCGACCAAGCAATCACATTCTTAGTTCATCACAGAGACAAGCAGGAACTAGTCGGCTCAGGCCGAAAGTAACCACGTGATTGCTCTCACTAGAAACAGTACAGCTCATTAGACTTCGCAGGATACACACCCTCATCATCATCTGTGTGAATGAGACGCACCCAGTGGAGCTCGGTGGTAACACGCAGAAGCTGCAGCTCCTTGATCTTTGCAGCTGCGTCTTCGGCTTTCATATCGAGGAACTGCATGTCCCACTGCAGCTGGTTGTGCCCCGCTTGAAGTCCTTCATGTCGTTCAGGATCTTGACACAGCCCCCCGCCCGGTCACAAATGACAGAGTTCAGCGCGTGCACACGTGAAGTGCTTACCAGGACGGCTCCGTGTTGGGCGTAGCTGTAGCTGTTGCCCGCGCGGCTGGAACTCCAGCTGGCCGTTCTTTCAACGTGAAGGACACAAGGAGGTCTGTGAGGTCCATCTGTGTTGCGTTTCGGATGTCCTGTATGCTCTGCAGCGCTTCGTTCATTCGCGTTTCTAAACCTGCACATGCACCACTGCCATCTCAACCGTGGTTGCCGACGCCTCTGCCAGCGCAGGCACTGCTGCTATGTCGGGTGGTAACATTAACCTATTGGGTAGCGACACACTTGGCAAGGTAGTCGTTACGATCAACTCAAGATCTAGCCTGTCTCGTCCACACATATGGCTTCACAAGGTTTGCCACACACAATGAAAACCGTCTATCTCAGGATAGCTGGTTCTAACGATATGCATGCCATGTAATAACACGACTGTCTGGTACCAATAAACCAGTAGTTAGCACGACACTGAGGAGGTTGAAACGCACTCGCTGTCTTGAGAGGCGAGTGACAGGAGCCAGTGCTTGAAGTCAGAGTGCTCGGCCTGGGCCCGTGCAATCAGGTTCTCTGGCTGACCTTGCTCTCAAACCATTGCAGAAAGCGTCCCCAGAGGGCGCCATCGACGCCATCCGGGCACGATTGCGTGGGGAGCTTCGCAGCGACCTTCACGTGGCTGTACTTGTCTCCCTTTGGAGGGAAGGGGTCGGCATCCGCTTTGTGGGCGCTGCCTGACGGTGGGGGTTTGTAGGCCAGGTAAGTGCGCTGCCCGCGCTAGAGTCTGGAGAGTCGGTAGCCACTCTTCCGCGTCTGCGAGCTCCTTTCGGAAACTGCGTTCTAATTGGCGGTCATTTGCAACAAGCTTGATCCAAGGATTGCTGCGAAGCTTTGTACTGCACCGCAAACGACGACTGTCACAAACGAGCCGTGCGAGTCTTCAGCGCAGCTGCAGTGCTGTGGAATGTGGAATGTAGTGTCACACTGACCCAAGACATCGTGTAATGATACCTGCGCCGAATCAATCAAATGCACTCCACATGATTGCACTGTCAGCAGAGAGACATGATCTTGAGTACAGGCATTCTCAGCCGCCAATCCCGTGGTGTGTGAGCCCCGTGGTCAGCGATTGCCAGAATGGGGTTCGGAACCCAGTATTTGCCGCCCAAACTTATGCATTTTCAGGCATGGTGACTCGCAAATAGGGTATGGCAAAATGCTGGACCGTGGTTTGATGGCAAGTTGCAATATTAAGGGTTGCCATTCAACCACAATGACTGGTGGTCGAATGTGCCTCTGCGTAAAACATGCAAAACACGAAGTACGTGGCTACCAAGTGATAGACAGTAAGCGACGTGGTATGAGAGGCTTGGAAGGTACCTTTTTGCGCAGCTCTTGATGTGTCATGGAGACATGCTGTCGCTGCTCCTGAATACCGGTTAGTTCCTGCAGGGCGTGCTGAACTGCGAGCTCCCCAAGTCTGGCCAGCCGCTCGCCAGATGCACCCACTAGAAACTGCTTTCACCTCCAGCTCTCGAGCGCTCTTGTCCGATGTGAACCTCTTCACACACACAGCTCTGCCAGCTCCCTATCCATTTTGCTTGCCATGTCGTCTAGAGTGACCCTGATTGCCCGTACCTGCGTGTCACCACTCAACCCATGAACAACCAAATTGCTTTCCGGGAGTGGTTGACAACATTCACAAGCTGCGCTGCAGCGGAGTAGGGGGTTACGTGTCTGGCGACACACTGGCGGAAGCAGCGTTTTACCAGACTGTTCACTTTGCGTGTTCAGAATGCCCAAAATACATGAACTTCGGGGACAAACATGGGGTTCGAAACCCAATCTGCTGAACATGTACTTGCAATAATTGGCACTTCTCACATGTACAAGTAGCTAGCTCTCCGACGCAAAGCAAGCTTTCTTGCGTGCGTGCGAAGCCAGCTTTCCCAGAGCCCACCCTCTGGGCTGAAGGGCACGCACCTCTCCCTCGAGAGCCTGTCTCCGCTTTTCCTTCTCCTCATCCAGCTTCTTCTGCTCCGCGGCAAACTGCTGAGCAAGCCGCTTCTGCTCGTCGGTCCACTTGCCGACCTCACTCGAGCATCCAGGGAGGCTTCTCCAGCTGCCAGATCTCTTGCGCCGCATCCTTCGATGCGAGCTGCCATTCATCATTTGCTTCAGCGCCTTCTCAAAGATGTCCCCGCTCGCGGCTTCCGCTGCGCGCTTTGCCTCTGCCTCCGCAGCCACCGCGAGCCGCTGCCGCTCAGCCTCTGACACGTACTTTGCGACTTTGACCTCGCTGTCGTCAACGAGGAGCGCAACCTCCTGGTACCTCTTCCGAATGCGTCAGAGGCTCCATCGTCTTTTCGTCGTCTGGCTTGAGCGCGATGCCCATGTGCTTGAGCTCCGTGGTGATCTCTCGCAGTCGAGTGTTCTGCTCGGCGATCTTGTCGACTGTGGCGGGCTTTGAGCTTGAACACGCGGTCGAACTCGGTGTTGAAATCGGACCGCACCCGCAACGAGCGCGCCTGGAGCAGTATTGCAGTTGATGTTTCGCCGCCATGACGACGTGAGATCGTAGTCCGTGTACATGCACCTGCACAGTTGGCATAGCTCTCGTCTTCTGTCGCTTGTGCGCTGACCGTGCCAGCACAACGTGGTTCTGCAATGTTCATTTGAATCTGTGGACACAGGTGCATGACGATTACGTATATTGTCGAAGCACTACCGCATCCTCATGGACATAGGAAACTCCAAGAGCTACGTGAGGATCAATGCTACCATCTCCCACGCAATTCAGGTCGATGTGCGCAACGCGTGATATCTGCAGAATCGTGTGTGCATTTATAGTCCTCGACCACAGTCCTTAGCACTTTATCACCGTCTGAAGAGCCCTTGGGCAAGGCGAAACTAGTCACGGCTGCCTGGCGTAAACACCTTATCCCACCCTGTTACATGTGTTTTGTGCTTTTGGTCCTTTGCCACCACGCAAATGATGCGCAGACTCTGCAATGCAGCGCTGTATAGCAGGGGGCTTGCTGAATGGACTGGTGCGACGATTACACTGATTACTCGAGCTGGAGAGCTCTAAACGGGGGTTGCGCACTGCTGGATAGCACTCGTTGACGAGTCCTCATCGCCACCAGGCCGCATAGACAGCTCCGAATCCTGAGAATCCCCAGTCGCGTTGCCGTCCTCATCAACGACTGCAGTGAGCTCGGCCTTGCGGCTGCACCGGCCTGTCGCGCCCCACTCCACCGCCTCCACGCGTCTCAGAAACATCATCTGATCCAGAGTGCGCTTCTCGACGGTAACTGCAGTATTGAGTAGCTCTGCACAAATGTGTCGCTGCGAATACCAATAAGCCCCCGAATCGGCACCACTGCGCTGTCCACACACTGATCTTTTATTCGCTGCCAGATGATGCTTTTGGTTGTGTTCTGGCGCCTCAGCCGCCGCTGTATGCTTTCCACTCTCGCTTTTCCTGCTTGCTTCAGCTCTGCAATCGCCTGCTCGTCCACCGCAAAGTCCTGCCTTGGCACTCGCTCCAGCCCCTCTGCCTCAGCGTTTTGCTCAAGCAGCTGATCGAACCTCTGCAGCACATCCCCAGGCCGCCGTGAATGACAAGCGGCTGCGCCTCCTCTGCACCCTCCAATCCTCCGATCGCCTGGGTGCGAGCACACAAAACAAGAAAAACAAATTTGAATTGGGGTTGTCAGGACCCACAGAAGTCTGCTGATGCGTAAATCACGCTGCACAGTGAACAGTACAATTCCATACGCATCGTCATACAATGAATCAGCATGTCAAAATCATGATCGGAGCTCCGTTGAGTGGCATGTGGCGGTGCGCACCTGCTTGAGGAGCCGAAACTTGACAGCCAATGCACCAGACTCTGCGCCAGTCGAGGCACGTCCGCGCCCATTTGCACGCACAGATCTCTGCGATTCCAATGCAGCAGCTCGCAAGGGTCATCAAAGGCGTCCCAGGTCAACAATCGCAGCGGGTACCAGAGGAGCAAGTGATGCGTCCAGAGTAGGACCGCCAGTAACTGTGCTAACGAGCATTGAACCATCCCCGCCCCCGCTGACAAGGACAGAGCCAGTGGCGTTGAACGCAATTGCAGAGCACCCCCCTGCAAACATGTCGTGCACAGCATGCTGTGTGGCTTCCCTCCTTGACGGTCATGTTGTCCGGGCGGACGGAGACCATGCTCTCTCGCATTGGAGGCAGCAATGAGCCCGGTTCCCGAGCAAGGCAACAGTGCGAGCGTGGCACCAAAAGCAGAGCCTCCGGCGTCAAACTTCGAGTTGGAACGGACTATGCGGCCTTGGCGCCCGGCCACGCTGCTGGATCGGTTGACAAGTTGTACAGGCGCAGCAAACGGTCTGTGCACATCGCGAACAGCGAGCACATGCAGTCTGCTGCCATTCCTGCGCATGCGAATCTTGTGTGTTACGGGTGATCCGTGATATGCCGGCAAGGGATTAATGCATGGATAAATGCAAGGATTCATTGATTCTGCTCCTGCCTGTGGGGGTGGCGTGCTAGAACTTCCACACGCATCCAAATTGAGCGCAAGCAACTGCAAACTAAGGAGGATAATTATCTACCTGAATGCTTGCAACATGGATTTTAGGGTGTCATCACCACATACGAGTCCTGTTGTGTGGTCTAGACAGCATCTGAGCACAACCCACGCAGTGTGCCAGGCGGAATATCTTAGATTATCCCATTCGTTGCCGTCGTGATCGAATCAAGGAGAGTCTAACTGGCACAGCAAGATTTCAGGTTTGTTGGTGATGTGATAGCGGTGAGCTCGCAGGATTTTCATGGGTCGTTGTCAATATAGAAAATGCACCGCGAATCAGGACGCTTATCAAGGGGCACTGACTCTTATGAGCTGTTATAGGCGTACAATAGACGCTTGATGCGAAAGTGGCCGCACCTGCTGCTGGCCGCTTGCACGTCATCGCCAGGATTGGGGAATCCACTTTCATTCGCTTGGAGCCAAAGGCGGCTGGCGGGCACCACACTTGGCTTGGCACATCGCGG
>NW_028323393.1:0-52837 GCF_984573655.1 Nuphar pumila | reverse complement strand
TCTGTCCGCAGCAAGCAATGTGCCTATCGTCACGACCTGATACTATAACCCAAAGGTGACCCCAACCCTAGCGATGCACGTACTCAAGTGACAATTGAGAGCAATTGACAGGCGCGACTAGCTGATCTGACGGTTAACACTGTGCAGGACCACCAGTAAGAAGAAGAATGCAAGTGGCCTTGTGGTGACATGCTTACCCCCCAAAGCCAACCCTGAATGATGGCCTGGACCAGACTAGCTATGCAATGGGCCCCGCACACGCTCAACCTATTGCATCGGGCTCCTGTGGCCTGCCTTGGGACCCCGCCATGGATTTCCAGAAGTACTCCCTTCCTGAGAGCCAGGTGGGTCATAGACATGCGACTCTTGGTGCAGGGCGCCTTACAACATCTGATTATTTGGAATGCTAGCCCTGCAATATTTTGCTTTCCAGGAGGTCCACACTCCGCCCGTCTTCCGCATCTCCACGGTCATTGGTGTTGAGCCTTTGCTGTCAACAGGCATGAGTGGTGGAATGATTGCAGTCATGAATGTCATGTGCACAGTGAAGACACATTTCGTAAATGGACACATCATGGCTGATATCCATAGCAATCTTGATGAAGCGTGACGGCTCACATCTACTGTGCTCAAGTCTCAGCTGTGAAAGTCCCCGAGATGGAAGTGGCTTTGCTGGTTCAGGAGGCGCGAGGCCAAGGGAATCACACCTCCGCGCCTCAACTGCGTTCAAAACATAGGCTCCAACACCACCTCGCAGCAGGCAGCGATGCAGGCAGCGTACCAGCAGGGAGCCTATGCGCACCAGCTATCTGGGCAGCAGAGCGCGCTGTGGCAGGCGATGGCGGGAGCGTCGGACCCCGCGCGCCTCGCCGGGCGCCCTCAGGGCCGTGTGCCGATGCTCTCAGACGGGCCCCCTCTGCAGGGCCCTGGCTTGGGTATGCACGCGTTCCGCAGGCCTGCGCGCGGGCCCCGGCAACTGGCACCCGGGGAGTTTTTCTACGAGCAATCCCGTGGGCCGCAAGCCCGGCGATGCCCGTCAGCATCTTGCGCAGCACGGGGGGCATGGTCCTCAATCGCGGATGCAGCCGCCTCTCCGGACTGCGCCGGGCCCCGGGGTGTTCCGGCCATCCAGAGACATGCTTCACGCTGCTGGCCTTGTCGGACAGCGACAGGCCCTCATGCTTCATCAGCAGCAGCGCGTCAACGATCTTCAAGCTCTGCTCTCCATGGATCGCAATGCCCTTGGCCAAGCATTTGATGTGCGTTCCCACGTGGACACGGTGGTTTTTTGAAGATGCATAGTTACTTCACAGGTACGCTTGCTTCAGGTAATGATAACGGTAGTACTGATTCCCATTAGTTCTTAGAGTTGCCAATGTCCATGTGGATACAGTAGCGTATCAAAAATTCACATTACATCACATAGACAACGGCAGGAAATATGCAACAAGCAACCAAGACAACACATTCGAAACGGTATGCAGCACATTGAACGTCAGCGGTCGGAACAAACAGGCCTGTCATAAACCGCGGCCGCTCGAGCTAAAACTTGAAGAGAGCGCTGGCACATGATAGCATTGCCGCTACATAGGCCGATGCTGAGTTCCCAAAGCACATTGGTGACCAATCCATCCTTGATGACGTCGTCCTCAGCGCTCGCTGTGTTGCCAAGGTATTGAGCAACTCCATCGCCCGCTTGCCCATGCGGCCGAACGTCTCGTGTGACAGCGGGCTGAAGGCGTAGCCATTGGGGTCAGCAGCTTGGTACTTCGTCTGCATCAGCTGATCCCGTGCAGCTGCTATGCCACCTTCCGCTTGTGCGGCTTGCACGTGGGAGGGTGCCCAGGGGTGCACCAATGAGATGTCGGCGATTGTGAATCCGCTCGGTAATACGAGCAAGACTGTTTCCACGTGCTGCAGAGTGTGCTGCGATGGCGGCGGCTTGAACGCCCGGCAGCGTGCGGAGCGTTGGCTCAGCGGATGATGCAAACCCAGCGCAGGAGGCAATGTGGCGCCAAATCTCTGTAATAATATTGTGGCGCAGCGTCATTGGCGTGCACTGGGACCGGTACGTCATTGCGTGGTCGATATCGCCTGCTTGCATGTACCCGCCCATAGCAGCACCGATTGCCAGGTGCATTGGCAGGCATTTGCGTAAGGCCCAAACGGTGGCGCATGGCGCTGATGAAGGCAGAGTCGAGGGCTGAAACGCCATAGAGAGTGGCAGCGTGTCCATCCACATGGACGGGGCGCGGCATGCGCAGCTGCGCATGCGAGCTATGTCGCGACGGCCAGCTCGGTGTTGGCGTCGAATGCCAGGAGGTCGTCCAGATGTCTTTTGCCTCACCTTTCTTCGGCATGCAGCGCCTGCCTGTTGCTTGAGGGTGGCACCGATGGGGCTAGCAAAGGGGCGGAGTTGCTGTGGCCCGTCACGCATAGTGGTCTCTGGCCATGGCTGCCGCAGATAGAAAGGCAACCTGTGCCTCCAGCGCGGATGCCCATGCCTCCATGATGGAGTGGCAGGGTCAATTAGCCGGCGCGCAGTCTGCTTGTTCTGGACCGTTGCATGATGGAAAGCGTGGCTGTGCTGCTTTGGCCACGACGCGCTGAATGGAAGCACTCATATATCATTACAATCACATGGCAGGAATAGTCAACACGCAACAAAGACAGCACATTCGAAGTGATACAAGTGATACCACTCACACATCATTACATCACGTAGATAATGGCAAGAAATAGACAACAAGAAACATCATTATCACCTTCATCACCCAGTGCTTTGTTCCTTGAGGCTGAGCGTCCAGGCGCACCATTGAACGCAGGTTGTGTGTGCCTGCATGTTGTCAATAGGAGCGAGTTGTCGACTCGCTTGTCTAATAGGAACGTGCAATGTGCAATGACGAAGGGAGGGCAGCGACCTGACTGGACCAGCATGCCACATGCAGGCGCTGCAGCAGATGAACCCCTCGGCTGAGCATCAAGACAGAAGACAACTCGACGCATCGCGGTTCAACTGGCCAGAGCAATCAGGGGTGGACCCAAGATCCATGCATTCCAGCTGTCCGCAGAACGAAGTAGTGGGCCGCTGCCTTCCGCGCCAGGAGCACCCTACGGCCAGCATGCAGCATGCAGCGAACATTCACGTATGGTCCATCTGAATACACACTGCAGCAGCCCAACAGCGTCCCGCCTTTGGCCAGCGGCGGGCAGGATGTCGTTCCCCCCCCCCCCCTCGTCCCGACCAGGGTGCCGACGCGTACGGCAAACTGGCAATCATGGGGTGCCAGCGACGGCCACCGTCACAGTGCTCTCGGCAGCACCGCACTCGCAGAGCGCGTTGACACGTATTATCGAAGAGCTCCAGCGTCAAAACTGGCATCGCTCCGAGGAGCCGGGCAGAAAACCCGTGAGTGCAGTGAGCCTGCTTCCGATCTCGCAGCTGCATTCCTCCTGTGCTCGTGCTTTGCATGGAAGCCTCCTCCTGCCTGCAAAGGCCCTCACGGCGAGCCTGCCGTCCGGTCACTTGCAGCAATGTTGGGACCGATGAAAACCTCACTGTGAATTCTTAGCGAGACGGCTTACGCTACCATTTCCAACTCCGGTCAGAAACGGCTTGACGAGGTCATCTGCCATCTCGGAGTTACCTGACAATGGTTGTGGCATCTACTGTGGAACGTTTGGTACGACCTTGCCAAAGTGTGCCTCAGCAAACTGCGTAGTCCTGACCATGCGACAACCCCAATTCGCATCATGATGTACTCCAATTCAACAACTTTGGTCGAAACATCGTAAATCCAAAACTGACATCCACTCCATTTGTGCTGTTTAGCCATTGCTCGAGGTCATGGTAACAGCAGGATTGACACAGCATCACAGAGTCTCATCACTGCTCCGTGAATGACATGATGTTGGGGGCACACATTATAGGTGTGCCAGTTTTGGGATCGCAGTCTATCTCCGATCTTTGATGGCGGTGCTGGATATCTGAGCATCAGCATGTGATGCGCGCGTTCTTCCGAACGCATGTGTGTGTGATCTTTGAGAAAGCCTGATGCTCAGGGTAGCCAGCATTTGATCTTCGGGATGGCTTGCATTGCTTTTTAACTGCGGCCATTCATGGCTACTGTACCGAGCATTTACTCGCAGCCCATGGAGGCGATGTTACTTGCCGCGGTATTCGCTTTTGCAGTCTCGTTTGGCACTTGTGCGCTTATGTGCGACATTGACTTGTGGCCCCTGCACAGTGATCGCAAGCATTGGCTCTGTCCTCCTGGCTTGTGTGATACGCACCTGCCGGCAAGCCCAAGCCACTTATTGAACCAACTACATCTTTCGAAATGGCGGTGATTGAGACCAGGTTGCCCTCAGACAACCCAGTCCAGGCGCTGTCATGACGTCTCAATTGCAGACAGATTCAGCCATCGCCAGAGGCAGTGCCCTTGAGAGTTCGTTACATCTAGTATAGAAAGTGTGCGCTTACATGTTGACTCAACGCAATCGTCCCATGCCGTGAGCATGCAAGTGTCTGCTCTGGCATATATTGTGTCTACAGAGCGACTGTTGGAATGAGAGCGCAACTGGGTAAGCACACCGTTGGGCTGCAAGTGTGCATTTGTGCATACAAGGAGCATTCCGGAACGGCTGATGCCATGGGCACGTAGCAAAGTGTCACACGGATGACGATTGTGATGTTCTGATTGTTTCCAGGCATAGGCTCCACCTTGAATCCATGGTGTTCCTAACCTGTCCGAAAATACCAATACAAATGTCAGGCACCCATCTTTCTGCCAGGGGCTTTGGCGGCGCGTTGGTGCCAATGCTCCGTGAGCTGTCAGAAAAATGCGGCCTGACCAAGCCTGTACCGAAGCGTGCGTTTTGTACCAAACATGTTGAAATTACAATCTTCAGTAGGTTGTAGGTGACCTAACAAATGTGCAGCCGGCATATGCTCTGGTACAGCCTATGCCTGACGCGGCCATGAATTGCGCGTGCTTTTGTCGGATATTTTGTCTGGTTACACGCTCACAGAGTTGGGACGTTGACTGTCTCGTCTCTTGCATCCTGACCTCATACACAATCTAGGTTCAAGGCGTGGGACTTCTCATCTGTTGCATCTTGACCTAAGCAATCTAGGGCTTGAGGCATCGGTCCTAATCTTGTCGTACTGCCTCCACCCTTTCAGTTATGGCCAATGGCCATGTGGGGCCAGTTGCATGTTCCTCCTCCAACTGTGCTTCACTGTTTCCCTTTCATCGAAGTTGCTCGTCGACAAACCTGTCGAGAGACGCAGGCGTTGTTGTCTTGTTTGTGTTTCACCTGGGTCGAGTGATTCTTCTGCCCACCACAAATCTTGGGGTATGGAGTTCAAATTTTGAGTGAATCTGATGCTTCTCTATGCTTGGACGCGCACAGGCAGAACGTGCAAGCCTCGAGTCGACACAAATGAGCCCCTTGTGCGCGAAGGTTACCCCGCCACTCTGCTAATTCGAAAGTCCCCTAAATTTCTGAGCAGCTCTGGCAGAATCGTGCCTGTTGACACAGGCCCTTGCACACTCATGGCGAGATGGCTGTCCCAAAGACGTGCGTCCCCAGTTAATCATTAGTATTTTCTTGTGTTGTATGCTTGCCCGAGGAGCCGCATCTATATGTGAGGATGAGCAGCCGCTGAGTGATTGGGTGTCAAGTCTCATCAAGTGAATGTTCGACTGTCTGCTGGATGAATTTCGGCCAGAAAGGCCGAAAATAGGAGCTGCTAGCGTTGCAACCTGCACAGGCTACGAAAGAAGATCAAGCTGCGCAGTCCGTGGGTGGCTTAGAGAAGTGACTCTGGCATTCATGAATGCCAGGGTTCCGTAAATTTACAGCACAGGACTCCCAAGGAAGATATATCTCGATATGTTTCCGGGGTTCTGAATTATTCAGGGATCATTAGGCTTATTATGGCTTACTCAAAGCCGGTCTCTATGTAACTGCTTTTTCAATCTCACTCATCCTGTCAACTCCCAGAGCTCACCTTATCTAACATGTACCCTGGTAACCTGTTCACCGAGGACGTGTTCCATGGCAATTGTGGTGTGGTGCCGTCACCGAGGATCAATCTTCCTGTCTTGTGTCAGCAAACGTGAGATGGTGTGCTTGTTTGGGTTGTCATGCTTGGAGTAAAATTGGTAGTGAAACCTAGTCTGTTGTGTGCTGCATTTCAATACAAACGTAATGTTGAACAGCGTTGGATGATGATTATGTTACAAGCGACAGGGCTGGCAAAACAGGAGAAAAAAAACACAGAAACTAACACTGAAAACAATGTCACAAACTAAGACAAAACACACAAGAAAACCAGCAACCTAAGCCATGCCGGGATCTTCCTGCGGTGCATCACACCCTGCATGGAAGTCCGAGCCGACGTTCACGGCGATACGAGAGAGGGACTTGTAGTACATGCGCGCGTTGCCCTTGCACAAAAGCACAGCTGAGCTCCCGACGGACGCCACGTACGAAGGCAGCCTTGGACACCCGGTTTCCCCCCCCTGCCGCCAAGTCGCCAAGCTCCGAAAGGAAACGCGAGGTGGCGGAGCCCATGCGGCCAAACGACTCCACGGTGAGTGGGATGAAGTCGTAAGCGGAGCCCTCCCCAAACTCCTCGAAGGGCTCGTTGCTTCGCAGCTCCGCCTTCGCTGCCGCGGATCCGGCAACCTCTGCGGCATCGCGAACAAACGACGCGGCCACCGGATGCGTAATAACGCAGTCCATGACGCGGACGCGGCCGTCAGGCCAGACAGTCAAAATATCCCCGCGACGAAGACCAGCAGCCCCCTGCGCCCCCGCAGCTGCAAGGCTGCCGTATTGCGGTTCCACGCTAGACGCGCAGCCCGCACGGTGGATGGCATGGTGCCAGGCCGAAACCCAGTAGTTATGGCGCATCGATGCCTCACCTGCATTGCGGTTGCACGAGAGAGCGTGGTCCGCGGTCGTGGAGTCGCCGATGGATGATGATTATTGATTGTTTGACTTTGGCCTCGCATCCCGTATCTCTTTCTGTTCTCCAGCAATGGCTGTGAGGTTGGAGCCCTTACCAGGGCATCAGAATGTTTGCTTCGTTTTGATCCAATGGCTGCTGACCCATCAGAAAGTGATTGTCATCTGTCATTAATCATTTGTCGTCTCCAAATCAGCAACAGGAAGTGTAATTCGCCACTGCATAACTTTGTGGTGTCTGCCAGGAACCCAACTTGGCATCTTCAAGTCTCCATCCAAGATCAGTTGCATTCGATGACTATTATGCTCCAATAATACTAGTTATGTCTCCAGGAGTTGGTCGTATTAGAACGTACTTGCATCTCACTCCCCAAGGTGTTTCGACACACTTAGCTTGCTCTCTTGAGGGCTCCTCCTCTGTCAGCCCCAGGACGCTGTCCATCGTCCACAATATCTTTAATACACAATGAGCGTAGTCAGCAACCATCAAATGTGTCGGCGCCCATGTGATGGTTGTCAACATCCATAGGGCCTCCTGCAGAGCTGCAGGTCTACTTTCGCCTTGTCGTGCCCTGCAGGCTCGTCGGACGAAAGCTGCTAGGTACTACCAGGAAGTAATGGCACGAAGAAGCGAGCAGACTATACGTTTCGTGTCGGACGTAGCATGTGAAACAGTCTACATGCGCTGCGTACGCAACATCATGGATCAGGGTTTGATCCCACCTGACAAAAAGAATAATATGTGTCACTGGGTAAGCAGGACAAGAATTGCGACCCTCGCATGCAAAAACCAGCCTTGTTTACGATTGGTAGTTCGTGATGCGAATTATTTATATGGCAAAATTACATGTTGTCAGTGTGAAATCAGCTCGTTTCCTTGTAGTCTCCGGGATGCAAGCAGGTTTGACTCGACAACTGCACTAATTGTCACGATTCACGACCTTGATGAAGTAAATTGCGTGGTGTGTTCTGTTAGCGTGAGCTTGCCATGAACTTTTGTGCAAATTGCACCCCGCATATTCGAGGGGGGGGGAAGGGGAATTAGGTTGTTCTGGCTTTCGCGCAATTTGTTGTTATTGCGTGGGGCGAGTATTGCGATGACACTGATCCGTGTTTGACTACACAGCGATGGGCGCTTTCGCAGCACCTATTTGATAAGATGGTTAACATATCTAGGGTGACTTTCTGCGTGCAGTCCTTCCATTGATCCCTCATCCTCCAGCTTTACATGATGCACAGTATCAATCTGAACCCTGTACGCCGTGGCAATCAGGTTGCTGAAGGTAAACGATATCCCCAGAGAGTTACTGTGCCTGACAAGAGGACGTGCAGGTACGATCGCATCGCTGTGCAGATATAGCATGGGCGGTTGCTTGTTAGGTCTTGGCGACGATAGGACCAGCCATTCCATGGCGGCGCGTCCGAATCACCTTGAGCAGAAAGAGAGAGAGATAGTTAATGGGACTTGCTGCAGGCTTGCCGAAAAATCAAGACGAGTGGCCGTCGCAACATCCAAGTCGCTCGTCTGGTGCGCTTTTGCAAGTACATCACGAGTCTTAGATTGGCACGGAGTGATGCTGGGAATCTGGTGATACTGTGACATCATTATTCACAATTTCGCGGTCCTGGCTCGTCTTTCAGTGGTTGATGTGCTGCGACTGCGGAAAGGACCTGAATAGGGTCGACTTGTCTGCCCACCGTGTGTCCCACCCTTAAGTCGAGCTCTTCATGACGTCCAGTTTCGCAAGCCATGAATGTACACTCCACCTCATATTGCGCAGACGTAGAAGCATTTCCGTAATGTGATGTTGGCCTTCCGACAATGTGGGTACAGGATACGGTCAGTCGGCAACGCTGGAGTCGTTGTAGCATCACCTGACAAGCAGACGTATGGATGTGTGAGAGTAGCAAAATAATGGTGAATCGTTGCTTTCCTTTTTCTCTCTTCCGTCTTAATGAACGTGACAATGAACGATTCTCGTCTGTGTCTACTATCGTCCTGCGTACCAATTTTCGTCAGGGGTGTATGCGAACGCCTAGGTGCAGGAAAGTCTGCAAGCAACGTGCAATGCAACAACACTAGACACAATCACGGATGCACTGCTTATCTCGACCCTTGACTCACATTCTGCATTGTTTTGCCCTGATTTCCCCTCCCACAAATTTTCAGCTCGCAATGGATGACAAGTCCTCGTGAGGTTCTCTCGACATCTTAATTTCATGGCTCAACGTTGTTGGCAATGACCGTACGTTGTTTATGCGTGACTGTCGATCGTGTTCCATGCCGTCGCCATGCAGGGTCCCTACCGGGGAGTCATCGCTCGAAGTGGATGCAACGGTAATCTCGAAAGCGCCCGCTTGATAGGTTTCGGTCACGCAACCAGAGTGGCGCCTGCGCGCCTTTGCGCCTCATGCAGAGAAACAATTTCAGGGCGTCCCGTCGTGTAAGGCCGCCAGAGCAGTCGCATTTGCACTGTCAGATCATTCTTGTGTGACCGTGAAAAGGCGTCACCACACTCTCCTTGATGGCAATTTCATGTAGCACGTGAAGCAAAGAACCCAAGCACAGCAGGAACGAATACAGGGCACGCTGCCGTTCTGGAGGTCTGGTGTCATGCAGCCTTGTCCCTTGCCTCACAATCCCAAATGCCAAGCCAAAACCTGACCTGCGAGCTGTCATGCAGCAAACTTTCGGAACTTCTGGTGTGGGAGAGAACATCTCGGAGACGGCTGCTTGGAAGGAACTAGCATCCCATGTGGGTGTCATCGAGCAGACGTGCGCCCTCGTCGTTTGTAACCAACCCAACACATCCGCCTCATGCGGCACAGTGCGAAGACTCATGTCACAGACATGTACTCGTTGGTCAAAAGCTAGCGGCTTGGACGGCATTGCTGTTCGTCGCATCATTTCAGCTAGAAAGCGTATACTGGCTGCACATTTTCTGGGTCAGCACCTGCAATTAGATGTAGAAAATCAGCAATTTTGGTACCAGACATACACTTCTGTACAGGCGTTAATCCGAGCACAGTGGATTGGTTGCATAAATAAACAAGGCCGATCATTGACCCAAAAGTGCGTCCACATAAGATGGCAATGTGCGACTTACACCTCTGCAACTGCACCAATCTCATGGTAGTGTGAATTCACAGTGGCTGAAGAAATGCATGGACGATTTCACGCGTGCGCTTCCTGTGTGAGGTTGGTGGCAAAATCATGTGCCAGACTCACCAAGCCAGAGTTTCGCTGGACCCTTGATTTTGGGGTCCAGATGCCCCGAAACTGCACGAATTTGGTGCAACATATAGGAGTCGAAACCCATTTTGGCGAAGATCTGCACAAAGAATCGGTCACTTTGCCTTCCTGGCAGCATAAATCCATGACAGGGGCTCCCACTCAGCAGCGTTACGTCATGGTGTGGACCTAACCCCCTCCCCCCCTTCCTCTTAACCCCCATTCCCCCTGTCAGCATTGCCCCCTTGCCCCCCTCGGCCTGGTGGTCTGCCACCTGAACACCTCTGTATCTGCTTCGGGCCACACCAAATCTCATTGAAACTCGTCGCCTTTGATATGCAGCCACCTAAAGGAGCTTCTGAAGATGAGGCGCGCTCCGATATGCTGTGCATGGAGCACAATGGAGCATACGTTGACTTCTCCCGGCAAAGGGTCACCGCGGAGACAGTTCAGGTGAGATGTGGCATGATTCGCAGTGTGATGCGCTGTGATCGCATACCGTAATGTGAACCACAATTGGTCATCATCATCTCGATGGGCACCTGTAGGCACCAAAGTATCGTATCAAGAGATTCCGTATCAAAAATGGTTGAGATAGAGACCATGACGCATCGCAACGCAGGGCGTCTGCTCAATTGTTTTGTAGACTATGGTATGTGGTAGTTCTTGTGGTAGTTTTCTGAAGTGAGTCAAGATAGACTGGCCGTGGCACTCACGAGAATGCCATGCAAGTCTGACACTTGCTGCCAGTATCTCTGGATAGAACGTGATTGCGTCTGGAACGTTTGTGCATCTGCATCCAGGGTTTTTGAGAACGTGGTTGCATCCCTGGTAGGCAACCGGCGTGGCCTCAAGCCCTTGCTTTTAAAGACATCTGGCGTGCAGTCCGTTGTTCCATGTTGAGTCAAACAGATTCGATGGCCGATGCTGTGTGTCCAAGATGCCATTCAATAACAAAGAGTGTAGAGTATGGAAGGGAGGAGAGACATCCTGATGCAGGGCCGGTATGGAATATGCCATGAGCGACTCAGCCGTGCCGTGTGTGTTGTTGTAGCTGCTGCTCAATCTGGCAGAGACGGCCGGCCTCGCGAGAAGATCGATGCCATGTTTGCGGGGGAGCACATCAACAGCACAGAGGACCGTGCTGTGCTGCACACAGCGTGCAGGCACGGCGCTCGCAGGTGATCGAGGTGGACGGCCGCGACGTCGTGCCGACGTGTACGCTGTGCTTGACAAAATCAAGGCGTTCTCTGAGAGCGTGCGCTCCGGCGAATGGAAGGGCGCCACTGGCAAGGCCATCCGCAACGTGGTGTGTGTCGGCATCGGAGGCTCCTACCTTGGCCCCCTCTTCGTTCACACTGCGCTCCAGACCGAGCCCTCTGCCATGAAGGCTGCTGGCAACCGCCGCCTGCGATTCCTGGCAACGTTGACCCGATCGACGTCGCTGCAGCTCTGAAAGGTGCCCCACCTTTTCCCGCGTGCCCATTGGTTGCCGTCTGCATGCCACATATGCAGCGTCCGCTTGCGTTGCAACTTGCATTCCAGAGCGTGGGGTTTCTGCCATACAGGCATGCTTTGGGGATGGGGTTGGTTCGTACCAGTCTATGAATGACGCTATCCCCCATCAATTGTCATGATAATCACCGCATGATGGCCGCTACAGGGCAGCACCGAGGCGTTTTTTCCCTGCGAATTTTATCTGATTGATGCCAGCAACTGTACAAGTATGAAGTGCTTTCTTGGGTCAGCAGGGTACCTAGAGCGGTGAAAACAAAAGCTATGCACCGCACCGCTGCGATTTAGTAGCGATACATGCGATGGTAGTGCAACAGTCAGCACAATAGAAGCAGCAGCAGAAGCAGTGATAGAAGGTATCACTAGGGCTGTACACAAGCGTATATATACCCCCGTCTAAAGCGTGTCATACTAAGGTCCGCCGAAAGCGTAGTCTGGAACCTCCAAACTATTCTGGGGTAGGTCTAGTGAGGGTAGTTGGGGTAGTGAGCCGTGACTCGGGCGTAGTTTGGTCTAGTGAGGGTATACGGCACAGTGATTTTGGCGTATGCGCATACGCTGGCGCCTACTCTTGCCAGTGAAGGGTCGCGCTTTCCGTTGTTGCACGTTTTGACACCGTATTCGGTTACAAACATATGAAAGCATACTTTAGGATGCAAGGCCTTGTTGAAATTGGCTTCGGGAGGGCTCCGCACGGGCCGTCAATAGTTTCGCAACAATACAGCACTTTCGGCAATAATGATTTCGTCGATATCACAGTACCACGAACAGACGTCAACCAGCATTACAACGCACACAAAAGTTGACAGCCACTACAAACGTAAATACGGAAAGATAAAATGCGGTACTTCGTGTCAACGCAAGCTTTGGGGGTCATGGCCTTAGACCAATGACAGGGTGTCCAACACCACGACAAGGTCGTCCATTGACTGGGACTTTGCTCCAGACAGTGGATCATTTGCCTTGATGTATATGAGGTTTTTGTGCTTTCTGCAGTCCTAGATTCAACCTAGTCTTCACGTACAGGGCACCTCATGCAGTCCAGTTGCGCTCTGCAGCACAGGAGGTGACAGGCATTGCTAACACAGCCTCAGCCACTTTCACCAGCACGGGGTATGCATGCTTCAAGCAGTTTCTCCACAAATTGATGCGCTTCTGCCAGAGACCCTGCCAGTCTGTGCATCAAGCTTGCACAACATAGCCACAGCCTTGGTGAACTTAGCTGGTATGCCATTGACAAGGAGAGAGGTGAGCTCGTCACTTCCATCGGCACCGTATTTATCCTTAAGTGCATCTAGCATGTCACGCTCAGAATCTTCAAGCTCATCAATTGGAGTCACGTACTGGCCATTGTTGGAGGTCAGTTAGGCGGATCGGCTATGCGAGCGATGCCGAATAAGCGAATAGTCGGAATATGGGAGGTTTGTTCGGCGTAGTGAGCGTATGCGGCACTGGTGTTTGTGGTCTATAGAGGCGTATTGAAGAAGAGTAGTGAGCGTATACAGCAGTAGCGTATAACATGGTCTAGTGAGGGGTAGTAAGTGGCATGGATTGGTCCAAACTATTTATACGCCTAGACCACACTACGCCCATACGCTCGCTTATACGCCTACTCTTTTGGCGGACCTTAGTGTATACACGTATTTCCGTATATACCTGCGTATATACCCCGGTAGAGCATATGGAAGGTACCCCCCAGATCGGAGTTAGAGGTGGCAATGGGCTCCTCTCAACATGTGCATCACAACCTTCCTGGCCGATTTTGAAAATTGTAATTATATCTGTAGTTGGGAAGGTTCAAAGTGTGAACTGTTTACCCGGGATTTGCCGCGAATGTACATGGTGTCATGTCACAATCAACCTGCCAACACATCATCCTAGTGGCCATTGCACCACTAAGAGCAATTATCCACCAAGCAAATTCCATGCTCACTGTTGCAATCGTGCAGTGTGGATGCATGCTCGTTCTTGCACAGGCGGCTGCATGCACTGCAAGTGCCTACATTGGCGCAACCTGTGGTATGCATACTGGTTCTCAGGAAAGCACGGTCAGCATGATGTACCCTCCGTGCTTCACCCCATCCACATCAACAGACATGCACAACATCCCAAGCAACTCTCTGGCCTCAGTCGCTTTGGGGTGGCGGGCGCGCCTTGTTCTGGATGATTTGATGGAAGAATAATCACGTCTTAGGCTTTTCATGGAGTTGGGGCTGTCAAGTTCATTCCATTTTTCGTTTGGGCTTCACATCATCTGCCACGCACAGCTTCAGCATGATGCGCCCTGAATTTTTGCCTGGTTGATCGGATTCGAAACCCGGCCCCAAAATGCACGGTACGATTATGGAAATTTGGATTCAAGATGAGTTTACGAGTTTCGAGCTTTGAGACGTGTTTCACTGGTTGATGCGGAACCTGCAACTTGGGACCAAGGTTCGATGAAAAAAGAGGGCACGGGTGCAGAGGAGGATGCGTGTCGAGGTCTGGAATACTATGTTCATGCTATTTTGGAATTTGCGTGCGCAAGACAATCGCTTTCGGTTCCTCTTGGGTCCAGGCAGAAATGACCACGATGGCACGCACGGCAAGGGTTCAGGAGTGCGCTAAACCAATTGGAGAGATTTCTCAAACATATCGATGGCACTCCTTTATTCGCGTGGTGTTATGGCGCCTTCTCCGTAACAGGAGGGCCTCCATCACGGCCAGGCTATCCAGAACCCTGTCCAATCGTGCATACATAGGCATGACGAGGCGTTTATATGCTTTCGCCAATCCCAGCATTTGTGCGTATATTATACGCGACATATACGTATATACGGCGTATATACGTATGTACGATTATGTACAACCCTAGGTATCACAACAGTCAGCACAACCAGCAGCTGGGCTAGCCTTCATATTTCTGAACCTGCTGGAAACTGTGGCCAAGGCTTTTGTTTTCAGCGAATATTGCACAAATAATGCCATCAACTATGCCAGATATTCAGTGATTTCTCAGGTCTGCCTGGCAACTTGAGCGGTGAAAAACAAAGATATGGTCGCGGCTGTTGGTGCAGGCCTGGATCAGGAGGAGACGATGATCGTGGTCGTGTCCAAGACGTTCACAACTGCCGAGACAATGCTCAACGCACGAACTGTGCGCACATGGCTGACCGCCAAGATGGGTACAGCATCGATCCCGAAGCATATGGTTGCTGTCTCTACAAATGCCAAGCTTGTGAAAGAGTTTGGCATCGACACTGCCAACATGTTCGGGTTCTGGGACTGGGTTGGAGGCCGCTACTCTGTCTGCTCTGCCGTTGGCATCTTGCCCCTCGCACTTCAGGTGTGCCTCAACAGCCCCAGCTTGCCATTTCATCATCACAGATGCTATGCAATTAACCGTTGTTGATCAGTTATGTTGCCGTGAATGGATCTATGACAATAGGACTCATGTCATCTTCACATCACATCGATAAGAGCAAGATAAGAGCTACGGCTCAGGCCGAAAGCAAGAAATCGTCCACATTCGAAACATTACAGCTCACCGAACGTCAGCGGTTGGCACAGGCAAGCCGTACCCGTGTCATCCTCACCATTCTGCAAACCGAGCAGACCATGGTCGTTTAGACTGCGGTGTGAGAATGCAAACGTCGCAAGTGCATGTAACGAGCGAGACGATGGCTGTCTGAGCATCAATTGCTCCGGCTGCTTGCAGTACGGCTTTGAGGAGTGCGAGGCGTTCTTGGAGGGTGCTCACGAGATGGATGAGCACTTCCGAACGGCGCCGTTCGATCAGAACATCCCGATCATGATGGGGCTGTTGTCGCTGTGGAACTCAACCTTCCTTGGCTACTCCTCGCGTGCGGTGCTACCTTACTGCCAAGCACTCTCCAAGCTGGCTCCCCACATCCAGCAAGTCTCCATGGAGTCCAACGGCAAGGGTGTGGACATTAAAGGCAACCCCCTGCCCTTCAAGGCCGGTGAGGTGGACTTCGGGGAACCAGGTGCGTCCTCACGCCTTATTCGATTACGACGGAAGTCGACATGTGATAGCCGTTCACGAACCACGTGGACAGTATTGGCATCTGTAATTTTCGATCCGAGTACAGCAGCCAACAGCGAAAGACCAATGGGAACAATCAGTGACATCGGCATTGCAATTTTGGGGAGCGCAGGGCGGGCGCTTCAACTTGTAAATCTCGCTTGGCATAGACGTGCTTTTCTCGTTGTTCTGACAGATTGTCGTTAGTAGATGTGTCTTTTTGCAAGAATTCCGAATGTGCAGGTGGGGTCATTGATCAAATGGTGCACTTCTGAGCACAAAGCATGGCAAAGCTGAAGTATTCGATTCTTGCGCATTTGCCAGACTGTTGCGGCAGTTGGCATTCAGGATGTGATGTGGTCTCATATCGTGTCCTTGAAGCAAATGTGTAGAAGCCACATCATACATGTAGTCAGCAGCCACTCGTCCCAAAGTTGAGGCTTCCTCCCTGCTTTACGTCGCCTAGAGTTGCCCGCCGTCCTGCAGGCACCAACGGACAGCACTCCTTCTACCAACTCATCCACCAGGGCCGCATCGTCCCAGCAGAGTTCATCGGCATCGTCCGCTCGCAGCAGTCGGTGTACCTCAAGGGCGAGATCGTGTCCAATCACGACGAACTCATGTGCAACTTCTTCGCGCAAGCCGACGCCCTCGCACAGGGCAAGGACCCGATCGCGCTGCGCGCCGAGAACGTCCCCGACTCCCTCATTCCCCACAAGACCTTCACCGGCAACCGCCCGTCTCTCAGTATCATGCTCCCCGAACTCAACGCCTACACCGTGGGCCAGCTCCTCTCTATTTACGAGAACCGGATCGCAACGCAGGTGCGAACACCCACCCTGCTCCCCCACTGGCTAGCTCGTTTCTATGTGCGAGAACCGGATCGCAATGCAGGTGCCAAGGAAATCTAATCGATGTTGTTGAGACTGTTTTTGAAGTCAGTCGGTAACTAGACGGTAGTTACCTTGTCCGGATGATGACCGGTATCCAGAAGGACACACATGGACACACACCCCCCGCCACAGGGTCGGACACCTTCTCTCGGCCTTCGTGCTGTACACTCATGATGATGATGATGTATCGTTTACAATACAGCCACATGGACATTGAACTCCAAGAACTACTCGGGAAGCAAATTCCTCCCATGGCTAAATAGAATTCAAAGCGAAAGAGTATGTCAGAAAGTCAGCAGTCGATCATAACGAATGGGTGACACCTTCCTGTGGATGTGGTGTTGTTGTTGACAGATGCATTGGAATCGCTAAAATGCACTCTGGCAACTGCAAGGGCAGACAGGGTCGCTGTGCTTCGACGAAGTTGATGACTCAGACGAATGGGCAATGTTTGCCTCATTGGCATCAACTGGTCTTCCTGCCAGTGCAGGCTTCCTGCAACCATCCTCTGGCCTTTGGGCCATAATGGGTAATATGACAGCGAATGCTGAATTTGCTTATTGTTGCCATGAATCCTGATCTTGCCTATTTGGTTCCTAGGCATGCTTGAATGGGAGCAAACCAGCTATGGTTGCCAAGTTACTGCATTGACCTAGCAACAGAAATTGGGGGCGGGGGGGGGGGAAAGGGGAAAGGTTGCTGCCTTGCAGTGGTTCCCAGCAGCGACTGATCACGTTGAACAAACATGGTGCAACACACGGGGGAAGTTGAAAGCAAGATCAATCAGCATAAATTAGACGTCAACACGTCCGTCAACACGTCTCAAGCCACTGGCAAGTGCGATACGGTTTGTGCAATAGGTTGCGTCGCGAGCGATGTGATATTCACGTGCACGAGCATTTGCAGGGCTTTGTCTGGAACCTTAACTCCTTCGACCAATGGGGCGTGGAGCTTGGCAAGGTGTTAGCCTCCAAGGTACGGGCAGCTATGAATGGTGCACGCGCTCAAGGCATCCCTGTCCGTGGATTTAACTACTCCACACAGAAGATGATAGAGCGCTATCTCTCGGGCAAGACACAGCAGCTCTATCCCGAGCCCCGTGACATCTTCCCGGTCAACATCTTGGACGTGCCTGGCATTGCGCACCCTAATGTTGATGAAAGCCAAGGGCTGTGGATTGAGTAAGCTAGCCACACACCTGTGCTGACTGTGCGACGTGAACATTGCGTCAATTTGTTGAGATACTCGTCATGGACCATGATTCATGTCTATAAAATACTTCTTCTGTCTGGCTCGGTTGTCCTCATTTGCTTTGCTGTTCATAGGAGCTTGTAATGTTGTTCATGTGCGCATGCTCAAAGGTGAGAGTAGGTCACTGTGTTGGCCGTTCTGTGGCGCTGCTGTATATATAGAAGGATATTCAATAGACTGATAGTGTTAAGAGCAATTTGGTGAGGGCACGGAAAAACATCAGGGAGTTGACCTTTCATAGACGAGCACACGACTTGATATATTCATGTTCAATGGCAAATCCTATAGCAGATCCCGCGCCGTAATTCTCAAGCACCCATAGCAGGTCTGAAGGTAGTGTTTGGCGTTGCCAATGTCCATGTGGATGCGGTGGAGTTGTAAATCGATACATCATCATTGAATCCCACCTCCGCTGGTCGTTTTTGTTGACATTCACGGACAACAGCTTCAGCACAAGACATATTCGCATGTAGTGGCCCCTCCAAACCCCTGTTCCCAACGTGGAATGCCGTGACTCTCACTGATACGGCAGTTTCCATGTGAGCAGGGCTCTAGCGATTCGAACACAAGCCCTCGTGCCAACAACCGTAGAGTGTGTAGCAACAGTCTGTCCGGGAACCTGTTGCCTGCTTGCCTGTTCAGTGACAAGAAACAGAAAAGAGGTACGTCTGTTCAGTGATTGATACTGCGACGATGGTGTGATTTGCTGTGTGTAATCGATTGTGGTATGTGGGGGGGTGATGACACGTGTCAGATCAGATCCCAATGACGAGGCTACCTCTGTGGCTACTTCTAGGATCCCCGCTGAGCAACAACACAGACCAGCATACATATCAGATACCTGGCTCCCCAGACTACACCTGCGAATACATGACTATCTGGGGCAGAAATGCGCGTCGGGCCCCATCCTAGTGCAGCAATGCGTGGGGACCTTACTGCAATGGCAAACAACTTTTGAACGGCACACAGCCAAGCACAACATGAGAGAGAAGGATGGCGACACAAGTAAAGGCAAGGGCAGAGCGCCAGACGTGCAGACCAGTGTTTTGCGAGAATGGGGTTCGATCCCCTCCCCATATGGAATATGCAAAACAAGTACACCAGCCCAACGGCGGCGTTGACAACGGGCGAGACAACCTGAGCTGAACTCGCGCTTAAGTGGAGTGATGCAGCATCCCCACTGGAGGACGCAACTACGCAGGCTTACGGAACGCGAATTATTGAGGAGGCCGTCAAGCTCACGACGCTGAACAACAAGGCCATGCGTAAGTAGACCTCTCGCTTACCGCTTAACCATTGTTTAACCATTGTTTACGATTGTTCCACCCCAAGTTAATTAACCCGTAAAATTCAAAGCGGCCCGTTAAGCAACTCGCTTAACCTTAAACAACTGGCTGCAGCAGTATGCATAACTCGTAAACAAAAGGCTTCAAGAGCACGTTTAACTCGTAAACAAGCTGCCAAGCGCCGTTAAGGATGCTGCGACGCAAGCGCTAACTTCGTTTTCTGACGAGCTCCTGCCCAAGTCATCATGGAGAACGCCTCTTGTGATGTTAGACGCTCAAATGATGAACCTGAAGCAGCCATTGTTGCTGCGGCTACGGGCAGTGCAAGGCCCACGGGGATTAGGAGTAGCAGTAGGGTTGCAAGCGCGTCCTCCACCGGGAAGAAACGGCAAACGACAGAGCACGTAAACTGGAGCTCCCTTGCCAAGAAGGGAGGATGTGGCTGTACTGCAGGTGCCAAGTCGTCCAGTGGCTCTGGGAGTGGGAGTGCTGTCCGTTCTGGTGCGCCTGATCGCAAGAAAGACTGGATTCACGAGCATTGGGTGCCAGTGGAGAAGGGCAAATACAAGGACGACAACCCCGCTGCTGACTCGCAAATGTACAGGGACAATGTCGTGAAGGAGCAGAAGCTGCTCGGCAGTGCAGAGGGTAATGACCGTGGCAACACTGACGGCTATCACAGCTGCGACGCGCAGCTTGCATCTTCTGCAGCAGTTTGCGTGGAGGATGATCAGCTGCCGCCAACGCCCGAGTCGCTTGCTGCTAAGCAGTACCTCCTCGAACAGCAGCTGCTCGTCTACCTAGACCGTGCACCCTGTCCACGGTCCCGTGGTCATGCCTCAAGATCAACCTCGCAGCGCCTTGAGCACTTCAAGGACAGTTGCAGCATCCCTGAGCTTCTGGCAGTTGAACGCGCCTCCGACCTCCCTTTGCGTCGTGCGGGCCAGCGCATGTCCATTGGGAAGTCAGCTGGAACAGCTGTTGAGCGAGTCTGGTCGCACTTTGGCAAAGTGTTTGTCCCATCCCGCGGAGCCTAAAATCCTCGCGAGTGGCAAAGCTCGTGTACGTCAAGTTGAACATGCACCTACTCGGTGACACATCTGAGCTTGCGGCTCTGGGGGTGGAGCAGCTCAATGACCCAGCGCAGTACAACCAGCGTGTTGGAGGCGCAACCTGCTCGATGTCGAGGAGTATGTGGCGCCAGCCTCACTGGCCTCGACTCTGTCGCTCCTGCCTCCGTCACTGAGGTGGTGGAGGATGGTGATGATGAGGAGCAGCCAGAGGCAACAGAGCATGACTGGTTGGGGCATGAGTGTGCGTTGGGGATGGTGAATCATAATCATCATCCCTGCGCTTGACATGGCGCTTGACATGGTGAAGTAATGCCTCATGTGTAGCCAATGATGTCACTCAGTCACTTGGTGTCTGTTTCTCAACACGTTTTGCATCCAAGGGCTCCAGGCACCTTCTTGAGCAAGCACTCTCATGGTGTAGCGTCCCGCGTGTTGTGGGCCCTCATTGAAGGCTTACATACTGTAGCTTCAAATGAGTAGAAAGAGGTTGTAATCACGCTTCGACGATGCTTAACTTTAAGCGTAAACAATTGATAAATTTCACCCACAAAATGATTTTTAACGCCGTAAACAACCCCTTAAAATGCAACTTTTAGGCGTTTTTTAAAAAATGGTATATACAGGTATTAATTAATCGATGTTAATTAACCGTAAACTTCACCTGGGACAGCATAAGCGAGAGGGTCTATGCGTAAGATTCAGGGTCATGCGCACAACGGAGGCAATAACGGAGTTGAACGCGGGTGCGGAATGGAAAATGCATTCCTGTGCACAAATCCACTCTTCCTGACGAAACATTGGAGCAGATCAGCAAAACTGAGAACGCAGCACAGCACAAAACCAAGAGCAGGCAAGCCTTCGACAGAAATCACACAATCAAAGTGAAGCATACACAAGTTGAAGGGAGTCCGGCAGCTGTGCTGTCTAGCTTTCCTGCTTACTCCAAGAGTGGCAGCAAGGGAAGGCCCTTGCTAAGTTTTTGACGCCACTTTGGGGAGGAACATCAGTACGAACAAGTTATACTGCAAAAGAGGGGCGATGGACAAGAGCTACAAAGGACAGTGAGGGCATCTGCATCGCAGAAGTCTGCAAAAACCCCCCAAGCCTGAAGCCCTGAGGTTGCCGTCAGGTCGGCGTTTGTTCTTGCTTGCGCTTGTTGCTTTCACCATCAGGCAGATAGACTCGAAGGGCAATGGCTGAGCTCTCTCCCAGTATGGACTCTTCTTGCTGCATGTGGTAACCCGACCTAGCACAGGGAATGATAAGGGATGAAATGAACTTTGACGATAACGGAGTGAATGAATTGGTCTGTTGACTAAGCGCACCGAGTTAGGTGTGTTCTTGGCCCCGGGTTGGATTCGTTAGCAAAGGATGCCTGGGGGAGGACGATGCATATAGGTCATTTGTCTTACTGATACATGGGAGAGATGATAGGTCAAGGAAACATTGCATAAATAATCATTAAGGTTTGCCGCAAGGCTGTCATACTCGTCTATTTGTAAGAAAGCATATCCCCTGGACACGTTCACTTCTGGATAAGTCAGTGCTGCAGTTACTCAACACCTTACATTAGTAGCATCTGCTGGATTGGTGGTGGCCCGATGGACTTCACAATGCGTAGAGCAGTGTTTTGCCAGGCAGAGTGCTTTTTGGATCAGACGCCCTGAAAGTACATGAATTTTGGGGACAGAAAGGGGGTCGAACCCCCCTCTGGCAAAACATTGGTGCAGAGCGATCTCAGCATCCGCCCTGAGAAAAATAAAGTGGTGTATGTGTTGAACCATGACGAGGGAACCAGGTTCAACAGATCCATTTGGGATGACAGCTTCGCTGCATGTATCGAACCATGACCGCGCTGGTTCGGTCGGCAGGTTCAACAGTATGTACCAACGCCTTGGCTCTTGTGAACGGCAGCGCTCATATGGGGGGCCTGATTTCCAGTTGGCTGTGACCGCTGATGTCCCATGGATGATTTACGAGAGCAGGGCCAGTGTTGCTTTGCGGCTGTGGTGCGCCCCCCAGGCCTGTCTACCTAATTCAATTCAATGCAAGAACATTAGCTCTCGTGAGCGACCGCACGTTCCAGAGGTGCTGGCTGCCCGCAATTGTTGACGTTCACGATGATGTTTTGCGTGTGCGAGGCTGGTGTGGTTTTTCCTTCACATGGCTACGCATATTTGGGGCCTCGAAATGTAGCGGCGGACATACGCATGTCTTTAAGACATGTAGCGCAAGTATGGGTAGGTGCATTTGTTGTGTTTTTTTAGACATGTAGCGCAAGTATGGGTAGGTGCATTCAATTGTGTTATTTTCAATTGCACTTTTTGGCGCAGACAAGTACTGAACGGTGCACGTTGCCATGCCTCTGAAGAAGCCAGCTGTACATGCATGTACTCTCATGAGCCGTAATTACATGGTCACCATGTAGTGCTGCCTCGCTCGAGCGCTACTTTCGTCGTGGGGCCGTGATGCGAGCAAGGTAGGACTGCAAGCTGGCTATGCAACGAGATACCTCGCTTGAACAAGTCCATGTCGTCGTGGTCGTGCTACGAGCGAGGTGGCCGCCTCGGCGAGGTGACCTCGCTCCATGGTAGGAAGGGCAGCTTGAAGGAGGAGGGACCTAGCAGCAAGTTCGCTCTCTTGGTCGACGATTTAAACACTGGAGGGAACCCCGGGCGAGTATGCAATGCTACAACCATGAAAGCAGGCATGCTGGCTGATTTTTAGATGTAACAAAAATTCAACCAAATGCATGCTGAACGTACTGCACGTGGTGTTGAACTCTGCACAATTGCGCAAGTTGGGCTGACTGCCCTCACGCACAAGTTTGCGACAAATGACCCCCGTGGCTGGGGTCTAACTGGAGGCCGAGCACTTTGTGGGCGCTGAAGCGTGCAATAAAAAAGAAAAGAAAATAAATACGCCAGCCCAAATAAGGCGGCGTTGACGACGGGCTAGACAGCCAGAGCTGATCTCGCGCCTAATGGGAGGGATGCAGCATCCCCCACAAGAGGAAGCAACTATGGAGGCTTGTGGAACGCCATTAATAAGGAAGCGTGCAATACACTAGGGGTAGGAAACCGTCCACATGTTTCCGTGCAACTTGTACGGTGCGGAGCAAGCTGAGCACTTGGGCTCGACTTTTTACTGCACCGTTTCGCTTCCCGAAGTGGGTCCCAGTTTCAGTCAAACGCTTCGCGCCAGTAACCCCCATATTACCTCACTTCTAAATTTTCTGCGCGGTATGTGCAATTTACTGTGCCTGTCTGTGTGTTACACAAGCTATCAAGCTATCTACTGGTAACAATGCCTCACAGCCTTGGTCCAAGGCCCGGACACATGTAAAGGCACCGACGAGTCCGGCCTTACAGAATGGATGCGCAAACAGGGTTGTGCGCAAAGTACCTGAACACTTTTGCCTACGGCCTAGGCTAATCCTGGGGCAATGCTTCTATAGGCATGCGCATTACTCTTCACAAGTGAATGGCGTACGTTCCGGGCAACGTCACGCGTGCACACACGCACCTACAGACAACTTGCAATTGCCACAGGGTCACGACACAATGCGAGATCTTACATCAGAAAAGTTCCGTCGTCAGACCCTACATGATCAATTAGGCTTCTGCATGGTCGACCCAGCAGGTGTTCTTCACTGAAAGGGCTTACTGCGCTACAGCGGTTCTGTCTAGTGAAGGGACCACCAATGAGGACATGCACAAGTATCTCGAGATACAGACATACACACATGAAGTCTCATTTTGAAAATGGTGAAGCATACTCATTGGATGCCCGTCAAATGAAACGAAATTCTGCAAGGTATTTCTGATGACGTAAGGTACGGCGTCGCATGCCCGTTCGTCCCTGCAGGCGAGGAGCCATGGGCAAATTCAATCATAGCTACAGCAGCTACCCTTCGTGTCGCGAGACAATGCAAAGCTTTAACGCTACAACCGTTCAACGCTGCTTTGAACGGCCTCTCCGAAAAATGCTCACACGAGGCCCTAATGACGGTTTATGCCTGCGCGCGCAGCATACTCAGCCTGAGTATCTATGAGTCCCAGACGAAGTGAGTAGACACCATCACAACTTTTGACTCAGGAGAAAAATAATCAGGATGTTGCGGCAAACTCATTTTAACGTATTGTCGCCTCATCACGAATTTTTCCGTTTCATGTGGTTACGTGCTATTTTCATTCTTCCGACAGATTGTCGTGAGTAGATGTGCCTTGTTGTAATGGGTCTGGATGTGCAGGTGGAATCATTGTTCAAATGCTGTAGTCCTGCGCACAGATCATGGCGATGTGCCAGACTTTGCGGCACTTGGCATTCAGGATGTGATTTGGTGTCATGTTATCCGTGACCCTTCTGTGTAGACGCCACACCATGCGTGTACTCAGCAGCCACTTGTCCTGGAATTGAGGCTTCTTTCCTTCTTCAGTATGGATGGGGGGGGAACCTTTTGGGTACCGAGATTCGGGAGTGCGGCGAAGTCAGAGGGATACGGTGGGAAGCACTTAATGCCACGAAGCATGCGACCCAGGTACGACGAGATGCACGGCGTCGCCTTGTGCGCGCTTCTTCTGTTATGAGATAAAGATGCATGTTAACAAGTTGCAGGAATCCCCGTCTTTCCAGCCGCCAGCGCTCGGCAATGTTCTGATGTTAGGGTTGCTGGTACACTTCCGCTATCGTTACTTGCAATTTTGTCTAATTTTCCGCGTTTTTACAGACCACAGTAAGGAATACTTGACTTCTGTTGTAATTTGAATGCCTAAAGGCAGGTGCGCTTGGGTGGTGCAGTTTCTGTTGCCAGGCCCGCTTGTCAGCCAGTTTTCCTCGTGGTTGCATCACCCATGAAAATCTGCAGGACGTACGCGAAGCCGTCAAATTTGACGTTGGTGAGCAAAAGTATTTTCAGACGTTAGTTTGTTGCATGTCACGACCTGTGTAGCAGAGACAGATCGTTACCATAGGGCTGACTACTGATCCATATCTTCGTGTTATCCCTGTGAAGCGGCCACCTCGGCGGTCATATCCACACGTCGTCGCCGTGATTTTGCGCTCAATCTCAACGCATCGTCTTATTTTCACCATTTTGCTGGGCTGCTGAAGTTGAGCAATGACGACCGAATCTTGATCCAATTCGAGGTCGGCGTGATTTCGGCCCATCACAGTCATTAAGCGCAAGTACTCTCAACGCAATGATCCTACGTACGGTGACTTACTTCATTTCCTGTTAAGATATGCTGGTCGCGTGGACTCCTGATGAAAGTCGGCAACCTCCTGTTGGAATTGTCCATGCTTGCAATGTACCGAGCTGTATAACTGCCTGCATGTCACTTGGTGGAGGTGAGCAGTGCAATGCTCTGGTGGAAACGCATTTGGATTCGTTTAACACTCTTGCCGTTTGTTCGAGCGAGCGTGACAGCCATCATGGCATTGATCGCTTTCAAGTCCAAGCCCACGCGCAGCAGGTACTCGCCAAGTGATCACTCACACACGAAACTTGAGTCAGAAATTATTTTCGATGAGAAGTCGCTGTGTCACACTGGACCCCTAATCCTGGATGCGGGTCGGGAAAACAGCCATCCCAATTATCACAGTGCCACTGTCAGTGGCGCGCAATCCGCTGATAGCGGCACAGACTGTCACTCGAGCACCTAAGTAAACGGCCATTGCTTCGGTTGATTATTGCGCCACACTTACGACTGCTGTGCTAGTACATCCATATCAGGCGATGGCTTCAGTCCTGGAGCATTGCATCAGGACATGTGGCGCATGTCGCATGTCCTGACGTGTCGTCGGCTTCAAAGCAACTGGCGCTAATATGCTTCGGCGCTACCAAAATCACGCGGTTGAGTGTGGTCGGATGCATTGCAGGGACGTGAAGCGTGACAAGCACATCGTGGACATGGCGCGGAATCATATCATGAGCTTGCCACGAGGGCAGCCTTGTTTCCCCGACATCAAGCGATTTCTCCACTGGCTTCACCGCGTCGGCGTTAGCTGCATGCTTAAGGATCTGGCCTGCCAAGGTCTAGCAGACCGGGCATATGAGGTCTTCCACGATCTGCACGCTCTAGGGCCAGGACATGCGCTTGCCCACCTTTTGGATGTGTATACGTTCACTACCATCATTTCGCAATGTGAGTCGTCGCAGTCCGTGGAAAGGGCACTTCAACTCATACAGATGATGAAGGAGAGGGGCATTCAGTGTAATGTTCACACTTACTCTGCCCTCATGAAGGTATGCGTAGCGAGCTCCCACATCCAGGCAGGTGATGATGACGGTGTATCTTTTTACCACACTGCTGCATCCACATGGACATTGGCAACTGCATGAACTGCTTGGGAATCTAGGTGCTTGTCGCAACGTCTCGCAAGCGCAAGTTAGTTGTTCTGGGTCGTCGTACTCGAGCCTCTCGATGCAGACTGGATGTCATTCGTTCAGTTTGCTCCTGAGTGAAGGCGAGTCTGTCAACGTGGCAGGCACAACTCTGACTGTTTTCCCTTTCGCGGCCTCCAGGCCCACACGTGGGAGATGGATGTGTCTATTTTTTGAGGCGTGCTTGCGAGGCAGATGAACTAATTGTTGAGTAGATGCGAATACCGATTCAGCCCCCTTTCCTTGTTGTTAAGTGGCATCGACTAGCGCCGTACTTGAAAGTGCGGTTGGCAGCAACGCTCATCACAGCGCGCTTTCTAGGGTTCGTGGTGGTGGTCTGTCGAATGTATCCACAATGTTGAACTTGGTCAGACAACTGCTTCTCCCCGGTGCATCCTCGTGCACATCAGCGGCCTGATGCTTTTCAACCCTACCGATAACCAGAATCTGGTGATTGTTTGCCCTTTTTTGGTTCAAACACAGCCCCTGCCTCCATCTAGCCGAACATGATGTGATGATGATGATCTGTCGTTGTACAACACTACCGCGTGCACTCGGACATTGGCAACCCCAACCACTACTTGGGATTAGGTTCCCCTTTCAATCCTGCTGCTTGATCTCACGCCGGTGTTGCGCCCGCTCTCCACCCTGCAGTTGGGCGCCGCATGCTGTGTGACATTGCGCATAGTTGATGATGATCGGCGCAGTTGCTCGCATCTGTAATGGGAGAGAGAATTGCTGCAGGTGTGCATACGTGCTAATAATCTAGAACTAGCCCTGGCGACGTATGACCGCATTTTGGAGGTGGGGCTCTCACCGACGCTCATCACGTATAACACCTTGATCGATGTCCTGGGTAGCAAGGGCGATTCCAAGGAGGTCATCAAGATGCTGAAAACCATCAAAGCGCGCGGCTTGAATCCCGAAGTTCGAACTTACAACATGGCCATCCGGGCGTGCGTTCGCGCAGGCTCCCTTGACCACGCCCTTCAGGTTTGTCTCTCTGCTCTTACTCACGCACTACACTTTGGTAATATCACATGCTACTGATCTTTGGTCGAGGGGCCATGCAAAAAGTCAAGAAGGCTTGCAAAACGCATTAGCTCGCGTTCGAACGCAAACGTCTAAGAATGGAACAATACCCGCCGAAGCAGTTTTGCCTAAGCGATTCGGGTTTGGGGAGCGAACCACCTTGCGGGGCGTGAACCTTCTTGTTGATTGGTGTTGGGTTCAACAGTGTGGTACCACGTCTTGGTTGACCCTTGGGAGGTTTGCGTCTGAAAACGGTTCACTGTCGAAACCAAGCAACAAGGCCAGAAACTGTTGGTTTGGTGCATGTTTGGTCTTGCTGTGTCGCACGCTATCTTTGTTGGGTGATCTCATGATTGGGGCAATGACTTGTGTAGACTCGTTTGTCGAGCAACGAGAGAACATCAGTGTACACCTTTGATGAACAGGGCCATCAACTAGGGCTGCACAAAAGCGTACCTGGCTGCACGTTGGTTGGATCAGCGGCTACTCTACCACATATTGAAAGCATTTTAGAAACATATTAAAAGCACCAGCAGCTTTGATATTCGGCTGCTCCAGTTACGCTTGCCTACTGTAACAGGTAGCACGAATTCCCGAGTAGCTCTTGGAGTTGCCAATGTCAGAGGTGGATGCGGTAGTGATGCAAAAAGACACATCATCATTAAACATACGCTTTTGTACAGGCCTACCTACCTTCCATGTGTGCAGGCCTATACGATGCTCTTGGAGGATGGAAAGGAGCCCTGTGCTTCGACCTTCACCTCGTTGGTGACACTGTTTGGGAAGGAGGGGAGGCTCGATGCATGCAAAGAGATCTTTGCAACTATGGAGAACATTGGCGTCAAGGGCGACGTCATGACGTACTCGTCAATGATCAACGCATGCGCCAAGGCCGGCGCTGGCAAGCAGGCGCTCGAAGTTTTTGATGATATGATCCGCCAGGGCATCCAGCCCACGATCATCACATTTAATTGCCTGCTTGAAGCGTGCGCCACAGGTGCGCGCTCGCATTTCGCCGGGTCAATTTGCCTGACTAGATGCCTGAAAATGCGTGATTTTTTGCCATCGGAAACGGGTATGGAACGCCATCCTTACGTGCTCGTGAACGCTGGCACTCGCCCTTGGCAGTGCTTACCGCGGACCTCCATACAACAGTGTGCGTCTGTAGGCACGTTGGTGCACTTGCAGCTACCCGCTGTGCGTCCTCAGGCATGATGTGTGAGGAGTAAACGATTCCCCTCCGTGTGCTGGAGCTAGATTGCTCGTTCACCTGCTTTGGTGTGGCCTTGGGTGGCTTGTTGCAGCGGCGCATGATAAGTAGCTTCATGCAGTGATTCAAAACCCTGCTGGAAGAAACCAGTCATGTGCGGTTTGGTGCGGATCCTAGTGCGGAAATCTGCGGATCCATGTACAGGGATTTCAGTTCCGGACTCTAAGTCTGTCCATAGTCCCAATACAGACTCCCATCATCCGTTCCCTTGGCAATGGCGCCTGAAGCTGTCTCTGCTTTCCACAGTCACATCTCGGGTGTGTCATCTTGTGGAATGAAACGTGGAAATGGTGGTTGCAGAGGGCCTCTCGGAGGAAGCAGAATGGCTGTACTGTGAGATACCGAGGCATAACCTTGTGCCTGATGTCGTGACAGTACGCGCGTTATACAAGGTGTACTCGGCCACGGGTCTTTGGTACTTCATGTTGAGTCACTACATCAACCTTGACCAGGCAGCCCTTGTGGATGACAGCGGTCTCTGCAATAGGGTCCTGGATGACCTGTGGGGTTCAGGTGTGATTCAGCAAGCCTTCCCCACTGCTCCATGCCATCCCATAGGGTCCTGGATAGCCTGCGGGGTGCAGGTGTGATTTTGCGCGACATTCCCCACTGCTCCATGCCATCCCATAGGGTCCTGGACAGCCTGTGGGGTGCAGTTGTGATCTTGCAAGCCTGCCCCACTGCTCCATGCCATCCCACCTCGCCCTCTGTCATGTCTCTCATGATGATGTATCTTTTTCAGCACTACCGCATCCACATGACAATTGGCAGCTCTCAAGAGCTACTGGGGCATTCTCGGATCTCTCGGGAAGTGTCTGTGTGAGTCAATTGTCGTGGCAGTTCACAGCGCGTCTGCTGCCGCTGTTGTTATTGCAAACATGCCGGTGTTGCACTTCTATCACACTCCGTGTCTTTAAACGGCAACAGGTGAATGCTGCTCTCTCGTGTTTGCCCCAACCTTTGGTTGTCAACAAAGAAAAGCCGTAAAAAACGTATGGAACATCTCTTCGCCTTCCTGCAGCCTTATGTCCCGACAACTTCTGTCATATTCTTTCACCACTCCTCAGAAGTACATGAAGTCAAGAGCAGCCCAAAACTTCTCTTAGCAGAAACGCATATGGCAAGCAGTGCGTTGCCAGTACGGGGTCCGACCTCCATTTCTGCCCCAAATAAAAAGGGCATTTCCACGGATATGGAGCCACACAGATAGCTGCATGGCGAAGCACTGACGGCAAGGGAAGCGTGTGGACGACCGACCAAGCGTCAGTTGTGCAGGTAGCGCGTCGGCACAAGTGGCGGCGTTGCGCCTGACGACATCCGTGCTCAACACGCGGCACAAACACCTGCTGCAGCAGCCTAGCAGCTCTATTTTCCAGTGGATCTGTGGGGCAACGACTCCGGGGGCCGCAATCGTGTGCACTCTAATCCTTCTGAGACAGCTCAGCAAATGCGCACTGGCCCTCGCAGCCACCCCCACGGCCAGCGACATCACCGTGCTCTTCGCGCACGGCCGCCCCAGCCAGCCCGGCACCTCTGGCTACCTCCTCTCCCAGACCGTTGCTGCGATGCTCGCCAAGACCACGATGCTTGCCACCTGCTTCCAGGTTTGGGGGGGCATGCAGGCGTCCCTCCCCGTCAAGCCCCTCCTCGAATGGCTCAATACTGTCAATGCGGCTGAGCTGCTTGCGGTAAGCTCTGTTTATTGTGCTTGTTTTTGCTTCTATTGCTCTCGTAGGCGATGTCTGTGGCATGCTGAACAGAGACATGGCTGGGAAGTCACCACCTGTCACAACAATCATAAAATTCCCCAGTGCTTCGCCCGGCCGGATTTGCTTTGTGGGTCTGTATCCCTGAAATGCATGATTATCTGGGGCAGAAATGGAGGTTGAACTCCATTCTGGCAAAGCACTGAAGTTCCTTCCCTGATCCTGCAACTCATCGACCAGAGCAGAACGACGCGGCCATGCATCAGCTTGGCCACACATGCGCCGCACAGAATAGGAATACAACCTTGGTGATGCATACCACACATCTTGGTACTAGGTTTGCATGCATTGACTGCACCGTCCATACAAACACTCGCCGCACCATACATCCTGAAGACATGTCCAATACTAGATATTGGCATCGCTGTTCGTCATGTCCCAACCTGGGCAAGCCTTCAAAAGTTGAATGAGGTGGTCGACACTGTGGACCTAAAAGTCGCCTGTGGGATGGCAATATCCCCCAACCCCTGCCCCTCTTGAGACCTGAACGGAAAGCGTTCCTCGCAGCCCGGGCAGCGTTTCGCCAGATCCTGTGATTTGTGGGTCGCAATGCCTGAATTGCATGAATTATGTGGGGGAAAATTGGCGGTCACACCCCATTCTGCCGAGTAACTGAGCCGGGTGAACTGGCCTGCAGGGTGCCATTCAAGCGGAGGAGTGTACTGGACCGCTGGTCGACGTCGCCCGCGAGCTGTCGATCGACGCCTCCTGCACGGAAACGTTCCGGGAGCTGGCCACGCTGGAGTCTCAAGTGCTCGACGCTGAGACGGCGGCTGCGTGTCCACCTCGCCACGATCTGCGCGAGATGGCTGTGTTTGCTGTTACCCAGCAAGAGTCTGATGTGCGTTGCCGCTGCGCTCTGCGTACCGTAGTCCAGGCAACGATGGATCGTTTCCTTTTTGAAGAGAAACCAAAATAAAGGCATATGAAATTGTTTTCACGCCATGTCACATTCTCTATCTAGTTCCTTATTTTTACCCTTAGCTTAGATGGGGGAGATGTTGGTACACGGAAACCTACAGGTACCCCCGAGCCTGCCATGTCTCGTGCTTTATTGTCGTCTTCTATCCAATGCTTTTGCCTGCTTACCTTGCTGTTTTTGGTCTGTCTCGCGCACCTTTCTGCGAGATTGCTGGAACACTCATCGGCTCATCCAAAGTCCTCCGCGGTGGCGCAATAAGCTCTCAGCACATAGGATCAGGCAGACCAAGTGCAGCCACCATTCAAGCGTTATTGTTGTACAATGCTGCGTCCCACCTGCTCTTGTGTGGAAGTGGGTTCAAGCTGTAACCATTGACTTGCTCAGGCTGTCTGTGTCCTTTGTAATGGAATGATTTGAGATCCTTTTGGGTAGCTTTTTGGGTGGCTCTCAAGCAGAATGTGACTGCGAAGCTTGTGCAGGATCGCCTGGATGTGGAGCACGCCTATCAGGCGATCTTCCTGCTGGATGTCTTCTTCAGGACGACTCCCTCGTTCGACACTGGCCGCCTCCCTCGCTTGCTGGAGCCGCCCTCGAGATGGTCCAGGAGCATGAGAGCGGCGCGTCGCCTCCGGTCATCGATGATGAGGACTTCAAGGTGCCTCACTCCGTTTTTATTGCACAGCACCTGCCTTTTTCTCTTCGCCTTTTTGGCAGCCACCTGCTCGTCCTCTTTGCTCATCTCACTGCATGTGTTGTCAAACATCATTCCATTCGCTTGACGGGGGGCTATACAAAGCGTGTGCTGGCTGCACATCTATTGTGAGGATCAGCACCCTCACAAATACACGAATAGATTATGAAAATAAGCATTCCCAGTACCAGTGATATGCTTTTGTTCTGCCCGATTCGTAGGTTACACTTTGAGGGTTCTTCGATTGTCATCGATCGTCAAGCAACCAAAATGGCAGGTGACATCGTCGTGACACCACTGCAGCGCAAAACTTGGATCGGTTTGTTGATGCTGTCATAACAGACACAGGCACGCATTCCTACTCGACCTGTATGCCTGACAACATAGCCACCGCGTAGGATGTGCATGAGGCGAACTTCTCTCGATCTCAATGCCGCACGTAATGTTCGTTTCAGCATCTTTGAACTACAATGCAGCACTCAATGCACCCCCCGTCCCCCCCCCCCTGCAGCGGCGCTGCGGATTGTGATGGTGTTAACGCGCTGCAGGCTCTCGAGCGCGGCCGCATGTGCTGTTCGCCGATGCAGATGTTCGACTTCTTTCTCCGGGCACTGCAGCTCCAAGAGGCGGATGGCCGCCACCACCCCCTGCGCCTCGCTGCCATCCGCGAGCTGCCCAAGCTCTTCTGCTGCTCCATCTGTGCGACGTACAGCCCCTCCCTCGTAGCAGCCGCCTTCCTGGTGGTGCTGCGGCAAGGTCTGAGCATGTACAAGCCGTGGCCCGGAAAACTGCAGGCGCTCACGGGTTTCATTCTGGAGCCCACCACACCGAACGCCTGGCGCCACCGCAACATCGGGCTTGCCAACTCGCAGCGGCAACCATTGGCGGACGTTCGTGACCCCTCCGCCGCAGGCCCGAGCAGGCCCGCGGGCGCCTTTGTGGCCCTCGAGCCCCCCCCTCCCCCCCCCGCTGGAGGTGTCCTGCAGAGCCCCCAGCGATCCTCCTTCGAGGCACCAGGCCTTCACAACCCAAGGACTGCTGGAAGCCTACCCAATCCTCAAAGGTCGACCTCCGATTCACCGCTGCATGGCGGCTACCTGTACATTTCCTTTCCTCCTGTGAATCTTGAGCCCAAGCCTTGCTACTTAAAGCTGCATGCTGCACGTTCTCAGGTAAATGAGGTAAACGAATCTCATTGTGAGTCATCGGCAACGCAAAAGCGTGTGAATGACAGACATATCGTGGGAATTGGCCACACTCCCAGCGTGGTATGGTACGAGTTCAGCAGCAGGCTGGCAGTGTGATGTCATTCCATGTCATCGTCCTATTTGTTACCCTATTTGTGTGCTTGTGCCTGCGGAGGCGTTCAAGAAAGTTGCGTCTTGGAAGACCGCAGTACGTTTGGCCACGGCCGCATAGACCGCTGCTACGTTCCATGCAGTTGCATGCAGACGACGAGTTGCTCAACCCAGCAACGCGTTCAGGGCAGGCTTGAGAGTGGCGACCGCTGACGTTCCATGCAGTTGCAAACACGAGATCGGTTTTGCTTTGAGCTGGTGCTGCGATGTTGTTCCTGAGTCTATCCTTCAAGGTGGGCACGCTTGAAAAGCAGCCATCACAACCATCACAACTATCTCATGCATGCAGGTTGCAAGGAGGGCAGCTGCCTGGAGATAGACGGCTCCAACCATCTGGCGGCCGTGGGTATGAGCGCACCAGCGCTGATGCAGTTGTCAGGCAGTCAGCCCCAAAGACGTTTCAGCAGCTGGTAAACCACATCGCTGTGCTGCTGAACATTTCAATGAAGCAGGTCCGTGCACTTCTATGGCCCGTTGCCTTGCTGCAACTCTCAATCCGTCCTCTGGATTCCGTTGCAAGTTATCGGGCACTTTAGCTGGAGCCTTTACAACGATCTGTTGAGTTTCGATGAAGCTTGTTTGAGCATGGCTTTGGGCAACTCGAAGTTCCGCGTGGTCCAGACGACATGGTTTGAATCTCCGCTAAGTTGCAGGAGTCTCACTTTGTGGACTGGGATGAGGGCCGTGCCTGGCCCGAATCAACCCGGGCCGGACGGGCCTCAGCAAACCGCGCAAGTGCTCAGGCAAGAGAGGCGCCTGCACCGTGGAACGCGCCAAGCAGCAATTGGCCACACCACCCAACCGCCCTCCCCCCCCCTCCCCCGCACGCTGCGCACCACTTTCCCGATCACCAGCTGTGGCCCTACGATAACCCGAGCATGGTGACACGCGGGCGCGGCGGGGAGCGCGACAGCTCCAGCTACGGCCCTCAGCTCCGCATGAGCGCTCCCGCCCCCTCGGGTCGCCAGGTCCATCGTGCCCATTCTCAGTACACCACGCCGCGCCGCCTGCCAAACTCAATTGACGCCCCCCCCCCCGGTCCGTTCTCGGTGCCGTCACTCCTCGATGTCTCGACCCCCGCCCTGGGCCAAGCTTCTAGGCCGTTCCTGCAGCAGATGCCTCCCCCCCCCCCCCCTCCCCCGTTCCGGCCAGATCTTCAGAGTGCCATTCTCGACCAACTCCAGCAAATGTCAATCAACCACCCCAGGCAGGCACAGGCGCCTCCTGGCCGGAACCAGCGCCAATACCAGGGCCAGTTCCCTCCAGGCTGATCGCTCAGTCCATCTCATGAGATCTCCCGCCCTGAGCCCACTCCCTACTCCGGCTTACCTTTGGCCGAACCCTTTGCGTGGCTCATCAATGCACCATGCGTGCCATGCAGCTGCCAAGGCAAAGCTTAGTATGCGTTTGCAGGGTGAGTCAGCAGAGTGCTCCTAATATCTCTGGGGCGCGGAGGCGCTGTCCAGTTGTATGAACATCGAAGAATGGCCCCCCGATCCAACGAGCATGGTGCGCTGCATGGCTTTGGTCACCTTGCTTGTACGTGTTGGGATTGGGATAGACAAAGAACAGTCTTCTGTAGGACAGCCGGCTGCGTATGCCGCGATGTGCTACTTGCGTTGGTAAGTTGGAGGGTTGTAGGACTGTCCGGAGTATCACCTCGTAACATGATGAGCCGTAAATAGATGTGCATCAAACTGTGTACGTTCTCCGCAGAGAGCCCCCGGGGAAGGACCGTCGCAGCGCCGCATGCACAGAATGATCGATGATGCGCACCGTTGAACGACTGAGACCAGATAGTGCGTATGATGGTCGTCATGTGCTCATGGCTGCAGATGTGATGCTCCTCCTAGCATTTACGTGAATTATCTTGGGCAAGCCACATCTCCCGAGCTCCATCTCGACGGCTGTCAACCTATTTCTTGCCTCAGCAGCCGTTCGATGCATCGACGCTAACACTCGCCTTCACAGCGCCGAATCGTTGGCCTCCTTGAAGGATAGGCACACTGTCGAACATGGCAGCACATGCAGTGCCTTGCCCATTTTGATAGCACGAACGTTTATCAAGCTTCAAAACAAGCGCAGCCGAAGAGTACTGCGACACAGCGCTCAGTCGGTTTTGCGCCAAGCTAGATAGGCTCTTGACTTAGCCCAGGATGCGAGTGCACTTGGCCTGGATGCCAGCTTACCTGGAGGGCTTTTGTGTGTCCCGATCAATGAATTCTTGACGCCATGTTTCGAAGATGAGGTGTGGCGCTGCAATGAGCTTATCTTACCATGTGTTGCAAGGCACACTCAATTCTGCTGTCAGTCATGGAGCATGACTTGTCTGCCTAGGTGGTTGCGACCTGGCAGAGGGCATGGGCACGATGACAGGAACCAAGCCATGCCTGTCAACTCTAGGCGGTGCGAGCCATAAACTGGGACATGCAATTCAATCGCCAGCGCGATGGATCGGGCAGTCATATGCCTTCCAACCATGTGCTTCTTGTTCAACCTTGAGTTGCAACTCGAGTGACCATGTTCACGAGATGGCAGACCATTAGAATTTTCTCGATAATGTTTCAAAACATGGCTCATTGCGCTCAAACAGGTCCCCACCCTGTGCTCACTGGTGAGGGTGGGGAATTGGAGCTGATGATCGCTATGGCGATGATGACTCAATGCGGCTTGACAATGCGTATCGCCAAATGGCAATCGCGTGGCGCAGTCTCTTTGATTACGTCAGTCGACCGTCTCCTTAATAATATGTACTAGTCCCACGATTTTAGGGATCGGTGTACCTATGTTCTGTTTGGATGCCAAGGCATGTGCAGTCATGGCTGGCAGTGACCGTGAGCTTTGAGGCTTAGGTCTTAGAAGGTCCGAAAGTCCCGGTCGATGGGTTAATGTGAGTGCTTGCCGCTTGTGACCTTCTTTTGAGTCCACCAATGCTGCGCATTGGACTTGTGTGGTCATGCATGTACACAGGTTGCTTCAGCCACTAGGACGACGTCACGTTGCTTTATCTATCTTCATCGAGATACTTCGTCGCAGTTCCTTTAATACATTTCTATCGAGATGCTACGGCAACATGTGTTACTCTTTCCACTTTGTGGGATATGATCGTCGCATTGCCCGCACTGCTAATTTGTTGTGTCAGACCCTGACACCTTTTGGTGCAATAGGGATGTCTTCAGGCGCTGTTACGCCCCGTTAAGTGCAATCCGGATGAGAGCTCAAGGTCTCTTGCAATCATCAAGGAAGTGTTTGCCTTCACTGGGTGTCAAAAGCTCATATGTTCCAGCTCCTGTTATGACTCGTGTCGACTGTGTTGCAACAGCAACAGTATGAAGAGTCCTCCTGTCACGCTCAACCAAGTTTTTTTGCAGGGTCACGTGCTGCTTTGCGCAGTGGTGGCACTGTTGGAACGCGTCTAGTTTCAACAGATCACCTGTTAGTTGCACCGTACGTAGTGTTAAATGTATGTGCATTCACGTTGTAGCTGTCTTGACTGGACCGTGGATCTGCACAGTGTTGTTGGTTCAGCTTTGAAGGGATACGTGAACTAGGGGGCGGGTGGACGATTGCTGGTGCACACCAGTCATAAATTCATACTGCCGGATGCATGTGCATTGCTTGCCATGCTATTCACACGAATACCACACCTAATCCATCAGACCAATCTGACAATTCTAGGTAGCACCACATAGAAGGCTGCAGTTTAGTATCTCAAGAGGGAGGCTCGTGTGTTTCATCCCTCCATCCATTTACTTCACACAAATGATTGCCGGCTTGGCAGCCTGTATGGCGCCGCTGGCATGAGCTAGCTGTCTTGGGCTATTCCGCAAGGCATTGTGTCAAATCTCTACCATGCCAGCGAAATTGAAATCCCGTAGATCCCGTAGGAGTATTTTTTTTTGCTACGACGAACTGGACAGTAGCTGGTAAGGAGGGTAAGAAGGGGAAAGCAAGATGAGATTATGTCTCCACACTCTTTCGGTATTTGCCAAGGCAGTGTTTGAACATCTTTTGAATGAAGTACACCAATGGAAAAAAATATATGCCACTGATAGACTTAACCTGTGATGCATCTCACCAGAGGTGTAGGGTGTGAGCAGTGCTGCAAAGTTTCAGGTACTGCTCCACCTCCAGAGACTGTGTATCATGTCTGTATCTGTTGGTACTCTCATGTAAACAAAGTTTTTGTTCTCAATTGTTGCTATGAAGATGGGAGACTCCTGCAGTACAGTGCATACATGTGTTGTTTTACACTTCATGATGTCCATCCTGAGTGTCAACAAACATTGGCTGCGTTTGCCCCAGCGGAGTTCCATGTGACGGTAGGTGGCATAACAGGCGGGTTGATCTGCACAACAGCCCTGTGAGCTTGCAGAATGCATGGTACACCGGCCAATCTGAAAAGAAATTGTGAGGCGGTGGCTTTTTCTTGAGCACGAACTCCGCGTGAAAACGACTGACAATTTGGACCTGCACGTGGCGCCCAAGCTCTGTCAGTGAAACAGGGTGGTAGACCAGCCACCATCAAGAAGCACAGCTTGCAAGGCCGTGGCCATGACGTTAATAAATATTGGAGGAAATGCCACCCACTACGCATGCCCACACATGACAACTTGGGATAAAGGTACTATTCCGAATTCTTTCTTTCTTTGTTTTCCTGTGTGTTTGGTTTGATTTTCTTTCGTGTGTTCTTGAATTGAGTTGTCCTTGTCTGCAGTTTATTTCTGCTTTGCTTTCCCGCTTCGTTGTAACACAATTCCGAATTGCCAAAGTGACTGGCCATCACTAAAAAAGCACAGGCCGCCACGCCTCACAAACCAAATGCCGCTTGCCGTCACAGGCTTCATGCACCGTGCATAAGTGCCCTGCCAAGGTGGTATTTAATAATCATATCTGACAAGACATGACTGGGATTGGGCTCCATGCAGTCTGCTCAAACAAATTTCTTGCAGACGCCACATGAAATCTTGATTTGAGTTGCGAATGAAAGCAATGGGCATGTTTCGTCAGTTCGCGTTGCTGTTTGCACTTCCGTGCACGTGCATAGACTCTGGCGTGATGGGATTTGCATGTACTACATTCACACCTCGAGCCCTGAGCCACGAAACCATGCATGTCACAAAGCAATGATCTGCAGCAGGCGTGGCCAGCACCAGCGCGAACGATATCAACCAAGCACGAAATGTGTAACATGAACTCATGGAAATTTGGGGTGAAATGGCACCCCGTTCAAGCAGATTCCTGACAGCAAGCGGGAAAAGGTACCATACCAATCCAGTGTACAAGCCGTGGACCGGGGCGCACCATGTACATGCAATATGTGTCATCGCGATACATTCGGAACACATTGGTTCCACGGATGGCAGAACGGCTCACAAACAAAGCCGAGCGCAACCCCGAAGCAAGCATCTCAATCTGCAGCTGTGGATATACTGCGGCGGCACCCGCGTGCGCGGGCCTGAGTCACAAACCAGCCACTCACCGGTCGAGCGCACCCTCGTCCGAAACGGGGAGTGGTTCTTGACCTCGACCACCTCCCACTCGCCTGGCAACGCCAAGTGCTCAGCTTGTAGTACATCTTCAAGCGAAATTGCACAAGGGGGGGAGGTGATTCCAGGTGTGGCGTGGCGTTCATCCGTACCAGAAGCTGTCGCTTGCATGACTGCTTGGCGGAATGTTGGGTTGTTGGAAGCGAGACCCGTGCTTACGTCCCCTCCATAAGCGGTCATACGAGCTCGACAAACGTCGCAACTCGAGGGCGGTGTTGCTGTGATACACACATCGACATCAGGGCCCCGACCACCAGAACCTGGCAACCCCACAGGTCTCCCCCCTTGAGTCGATGCACCCGAGGCATCATGCAATGGCATAGCTGTCGCGAGCGAGTTGAGCTGCGCAGGCGCTTGTGTAGCATGGCCATGTCTGTGTTGCGCCTGCTCAAACATGGCCCGAGCACGTGTAGGGGGATATGCAATGTCCTCGTCGCTCACATCGCTGCTACAGTCAACGGAAGCACACCGCCCAAGAGCGGGAGCAATATTTGTGGGGTCGCACAGGCCGCGCTCACCATCCCCTGACGCTGCGCTGCAAAGAACGTCGCTGCAATGCAACGGTGCCAATGCCTGTGAAGCTCGTCCGCACAATGCTGCTGTGCCCCCCCCCGACGGATCCAGCTTTGCGTTTGAGTACATGCCGCATGTGCATTCGCCGAGGTTGAGCGACACACCAGCCATGCTGGCACATATCGCACTGCTCCTTGCTGCATCATCGCCCGTTGTCCAAGGCGGGGGGGGTGAGGTCAGACCCTGCTCGTCGAGTGCTTGCACCCGGTGACGAGCGTGCAGAAGGCCGTTGCCGGGGGTGTCAATTCTACATTCACCCTCCTTCGCGCTGGGGGGGTGGTGATAGATCAAAGCGTCTGGGCTCGCGCCAAGGGGGGGGAGGCGCCGGAGGTCGATGTTCCACGCTTTCGGCAGGGATGCCACGTTGACCATGCAAAGGCCGACTTCGCTGATCGAAGCGTCTGGAAAGATGTGCAGCACGTCCAGCAGCGCCGCCGCCTCTTGGACAGACCCCCACATCATTCGCACGCTGCCCTCCCCCCGCCGTGCCACCTTGGCCATGCTCTGCACGACCTGCATGCTGCTCCTCCGCGCCGAAAGCATCGCATATGCACTGCTCGGCAATGGATCCAGCACCGGCACCCCCTCAGATGGCGCGGCACCGACAACTGCTTTGCTCTGTGCCGACCCCGATAAAATTGTTTGAACGCAGCGACTGTCCCCCGCCCGCCACCAGGTTCCGCTACGATTCTCGCCGCTCTCTGACAAGCCAGCATCGCTCTGCAGCTGGTCGTGCGGAACGCCAGCGGTGCATGCTTGACTTGTGCCTGTTCCGATGTGCATGTGGTCTGGCTGCAGCTGCACGTGCGACTTCTCCTGTGCCTTAGTGCGCGCTCTTGTTCTCCTCCCCCCCTTTTTCGACTTGCCAGCACCACCTGAGGACGACGAATACTTGACTTGCCGCTGCGCGGGTTGCCAGCACGTTGCAATGAGCCACTCTGACACACACGCCGCTACACAATCTCCCTCGCCAGAGTGCTCTGCAGGCGCTCTAGACTCCTCCACCCCTGTCACTCTAGCATGAGCACCTGGTGGGTGCGGAAGATATCGCGTCTCTACACGGACGGTTGTCGACGTGCTTGTTGAAGTGTGAGTGCCATCTGCTTGGTGTTGTGTTGCATAGGGTGCTGCTTGCACGGCGACAGTTTGTGCGTGACTGGCCGCAGCAGAGCTGAATTTGGCGCTGTTATATGTGCGCATGTTGGCGTCGTTGCGTGCGATTGCCGCGTGAACGTCCGCGGAGTTGCAGGGGCCAAGGTGGGGGGACCGCTGGCGCTGAAGATGGTAGAAACTGCTCAGCGCCGAGCCATGATTCGCCTGGCAGTTAAGCCACACAAGTGTCAAGTTGCCATGCCTGCGTGTCTACATGGTGCATGCCGGCTCATTGTGCTTTTTGTGACATGTACAGACGCGCAGATGGCAGCTATGGATGTGGATGGTACAGTTACAAGTACCCCGTGGTGGTACGCTGGTAGCCACCCATAGCACAATGGGAAGCTTGCACGGGTAGCATGGCTCCAATGCCTTGCAAACGAGGAAAGCATAACAACGCACTGTTGCATCGTTACCGCACGGACGTCTCCAGCCAATGTCGGCACTCCCGAAGAAGAGCTGGTGGTTATGGCTTATATACAGCATAGACAGCATTGAGGGGTTGCAGCCAAAGGCCCTCAGGCCATAGAGCATGAACAGTACATTCTGATAATAAAAAACCAGACGTAAGATTGCATAACATTGTGCAATATGCGATACATATCGTTGAGCATGGAGAGTCTCGTCAAGTTTGCCACTACGTCGGACGATTTCACACCATGTAAGCGGGCAGCTTGACCCACTTGGCAGCTGCCGTCTCTGCCAATCCTAAAATGCCCGTGAGTACGCTGCTTGTGACGACGCCACCGTGCAACATGTCCCATAGTTCATCATCCTGTCTGATGTACCTGCGACACAAAGCAGCACCATTGTGAACCCTAATTATCAGTTCTTCAAACGGCACAAACAAGTTCGAGTACGCCATAAACAGTTGCAACTACATGAATTACATGCAATTGCGAAACGAACTGCGTTCTGAAGCCTGCCTGAAGGTGTCCTGCCCACAAAGCTGCATGCATTCAGTGGGTGGAAGTGCCATGAATTTAGGATGCCGACGCAAATCCTCCATGCAAACGGCATTGCGCATGATGTTTGGTGCCATGGTACCCATCTCAGTTGTGTGGACCCTACGCGCTGCTAAAGAAGTAGTACCGGGCACGACTTATCGCAAAGTTGCACGGCTGCCTACGCATCACTTCCCGATGCCCGTGGCAAACAAACGATGATGTATGGCACGCCATGGCGCACCGTGTCAAATCGCACAAAGACTTGGATGTGGGGAGGCTTTTAAATGACGTTTCGAACGTGTGGGTGTGGTGCAATCAAGAAGGGGATCTGGAGATAGCCCTAACCTCGATGCCGCAAAATCGAGCTCCGGCCTTCTGGCTGAAGCGCACAGATTCCAAAACATATAAAAATGGTGTCGCATGGCAGTGCTACCATACTCCTTGATCATGCTCAAGTAGTAGGTGATTTGTCTTCCGCGCCCGCATCCTTGGACGACGAGCGCGTCGTCCCGCAAGCCGTTTCGGCGTCAGGGGTACGATTGTTCTCGACCCTCGAGTCCCAAGGTGGCAAATGTGCAAGAGACTCTAGGAGCGCTTCTCTGTACGTGTCGTTGCCCGTCACAAAACTACTCACGTGGCCACCAGAGATCGTCCACAGATGTGAGCCTTGCCAGTGACTTTGCAAATGCTGGTTGCCAGGGAATGGAACATATGCGTCTTCCCTCGCCGCCACGAACACGGCTGAAGCTGGGCTATGAGGCCTGCAAGGTAAAGCACATGTAAGGAGAAGTACACCAACGATCCCGACAATAGCAACCACACGCTATCAGATAAGCGCGCAGGGAGGTTGCACACTCCACGCTTTAAACTGACCAGCCAGTCAAAACCCAACGTGCTAAACCCCGGGCTCAGCTGCGTACTATGAATGCTGTTCCAGAAGGCGCGTGAGTGAGTGCAAGATTGATTGCGTGGTTGGCTGCAGGTACCCGCTTCAGCAACCTAACGAAACTACACCAGTTCCAATTTGTTGTTCTCCCGTCTTCCATTCTTATATCCTCCCATACTCCACTGCCCGATTTATGAATAGCTCAATCATATTTTGTCTAAGCCGCCTTTTGTGGGCTGGCGTATTTCTTTCTTTCTTTCCATCTGGAGATATCCATCTCGACGCATCCACTGAGGCAGTCATGTAGGCAGTCCATTGCAGCACCAGGCAACTACGTACCGCGGAAACCGGGTGATGTCTGTAAACGTCTCAAGGACCATTGCAAGCATCATCTTGGCAAGGCGGTCTTGATTTCGACGGTGCGACCTTCGACCATCGAGCACCCGCTTCGGCGATCTCCCCCCCCCTTCAACAGCAGACTGCTTGCCGCCTGTTTCCACCAGGCGCTGAACATGCGAATCAAACACACTGTGGTCTGCTTGACGCCTGGCCGATGCGTCTGCCCAAGTGCTGCCATCTCTGGATGGTTTAACCACAGGCGCGAATCCAGAGTCAGTCGCCTGGGATCCTGCGTCGCTGCCCAGAAGGACATTCTTCTCATCTCGAAAACCCTGTGGTCGACTCCCGTGACTGGGCGCATAAAAGAAGTGCATTGGGTCGCGCTCTGATGACTCAGTGAATGCAGGAAAGCCATAGCTGCGTGCCGGGGAGGGCGTCGAAGCCTGTGTGACTGGAAACTCAGCGCTCACATCTGCCCCGCCGGTCGCCGCGCCACGTTTCTCTCGCATTTCGCTCGCATTTCCAGGCTGCTGTTTCAGTGCCCGGGTTTCATCCGGTGATACTTGCGCACTCGCGTGCAAGTCGATGTCGTACTCGGCCTGGATGGTAACCGATGCAAGCAACAAGCACGTGCTTGCAAACTCCTCGGAATTGTGCAGGGGCTGCATGCATTTCAACGAATAAAACGGCACATCGTGAGCACTCAAGGCGCGAGGAATGGGAGGTGCTGCGGCCTGCGGTGTGACCGGACTCTTGGGGGCCGAGGGCACCTTGGACCTAACGCTTTCAAGCGTTTGCGAGAGATTCTCGAGGGCCTTCACGACAGAGCGCCAGACTTGTTGGCCGCGCTCCACGTTCTGCCGGTCTCCCAGCCGCGTCAGCGATTGCAGATGCGGCGACAGGTTGAGCACCTTTGCAAGGTGGGTCGGCAGGAGCGTCCGTGGAGTGGTGGGGGAATTAGGCGGCAGAGCAAGGAAGAGCTCCGCCGCTTCGTCCGAGGGGACCTGCCAGGGGGCGCGCCAGGCCTCCCGTCGCGCCTTCAACGGCAGCTTCAGCTCGCCCGGGGTGGGGATGGGCTCCGTCGAGTCACTCGCGCCCACGACAAGCAAATCGCTCACTGTCTCGGTGACGGCTGACAGCGCCTCTGGTTCGAATGGCGCCGCAGTGGCAGCGCAGGACTCAATGTTCGCCGCTTCACTTGTTGTGGGCGCTGCTGCTACTTGAGGGTGGTTCCGCATTCGGAGCAAGTACGGTTGGTGCGGCATGATGCTATTGGGGCCGAGCATGTGCTTGGCAACGACGTCTACAAGGTCCTGCACCCTTCGCGACATACGTCAACATGTAGACCTGACTTGTGGGCCAACAAGTAATGCTTTTCTATCAAAATTGATGGCGATCGGTAGGAAACTGTGCCTATTTCACAAGAATGACTGATCAGATGTACGTTGTCACCTCCGTCGGTGTACAAGTATCTCAATGTCTGTAACGAACAAGGTTGGATTGTCATGAACGACGTTTGCAATCTCTTGTATGTATTGTTTGTGAAATGATGCCGGGCTGCTTGACTCAGCTGGCAGCCTACTACTCAATAATGGAAATGACGACCGAGGCGGTGATAGCATGACGACAGAGAGTGCTCTGGCATTGCTTAGTTGGGTTGAACACATTCAAACACATGCTGCAGGTCCAGTCGTGTTCAGTCATCCCAGTCATCTACCAGTGTTTCGCCGGAATGGGGTTTGACCTCCATTTCTGTCCCCAAAATTCATGCATTTGCAGATGTCTGGACCCCGAATCACTCTGCCTGGCAAAACACTATCTACAGGCCAAAAACGCCGCAGTCAAGAAGCAGGCGAGCGATGCAGAAACAGCTCACCACGCCATTGGAGTCTGTCAGGTCATGCAACGCTCTGACAGACGTGAAAGGGGCCAAAGCCCCTTCGCAGTAGGCATCGGCCGCGGATCTTGGGGTTACCATTGCAACACAAGCCAGTGGTCCTGGGTGCAATGCATTCACCATGCATGCATGCACCCCCCCCATCGACCAGCCAGCCACCCCAAGCTGCTGCACACCCTCCCGCCGCAGCAGCGCCAGGATCGCAAGCGACTCAGCGACTGTCACTGATCCCAGCTTGATGAGGTCGCTGACGTGCAGTAGTTTAGAGTTGGACTGCACCTCAGGGCGGCGCCTCCCGTAGTAGGGCCCTTCTAGCACTATGGTTCCGATGCCTTGCGCTAGGAGGGGCTTGAAGATTTGAAGCCGCCTTCTGCATTGAGACGATGGGACACGGTCAAGAAGGTACTGAGCAGTTCTTGCCACTCTCTGCTTGCCAGCCGACGCTATCCAGTACGTTCACAAAAGCATGAAAGTATGGCTTTAGTCTGAGCGAATGCATGCACTGCTGCAGTGACAGATTGGGTTCTGACACCTATTCTTGTCCCTGGAATTCATGCATTATTATTGGGCATCGAGACCCAAAAGTCACAATGTCTGGCGAAGCACTGCATTGCTGAGCAACGAACGACTGAATTTTGTATCAAGGATACCCTGACCTCACGGAACTGTCCTAAATAGGCTGTTCCTGAGATGCTGCGAGGCAGAGCAACTAATCAACTCAGTCGAAAATACACAAACACTTCAAAGGTCTGTCTTGGACTTTAGCCACTAGTGTAATGTAAGATCCATATCTTGTTGAGAAACTACTATCGGATAGTTCTAGAACCGTACACAACTGTGTGATACTGGTACCGAACACATATACAGGACTGTATGCGAACAAAGGCTCCACCTTTGTTGTAACGACGAACCTTGTACTAGCCGCGGTGCATGCGCGAGTCGTTACCTAAACGGGTGATTTGCAACATTTCTGTCTTGCACAGATCCGGCGGCACGTACAACTCGTGCCCGCCATCCTGCGCACAGTGCTTTGCCAGGCACTTAGCCTTGTGGGTCTGTATCCCTGAAAATGCATGCTTATTCGGGGCAGAAATGGGGGTCGAACCCCAATCTGGCGAAGCTCTGCTTGCCTTTCTCATAAAACACACGAAGACCACCACCATGGTGACGCAAGCTCGAGTCTAGACATTTACAATAAAGGCAGGTGGAAATGGTATCGTACGCGGGCTGATGCTCGCCTGTGGCAGGGAGTTGCAGGAAGCAGGCCTTCATGCCATGGGGACCAACACCACTGCCTGTATCTGTTGGCCTCATCAGCCAGAGGCGACCTCTACGACACGACTCCGGCAAAGGGGGTAGCCACGGCTCTGTGCAGGGGCTTTCAAAGTGACCCTCCAACACCTCGTATGCATGGCCTTTTTGAACGCCGGCCTCTACTGCTCGCCATGATACGTCCAATGGCGTGCGTTGCAACTTTCTCAGCAGGGTGCTGAAGCGCTGCGGGTCCAGGGACGAGATGTCGCCCCAGCCTTTTCGAAAAAACGCCTCTGATGACAGCGAGTGCACGACACTGGAGTAGATGTGGTCCAGCGTGCTCGCGACCCATAGCATCCAGTTGTGCTGGTGACGCATTGCAACTACCTGCATTGTGGCGGTATGATGAACGCTTGTGAGTCCTTGACAGCGTGACCGGCCTGATGAAGGTTAGCTAGGTCGGTGGTGAATGCGTTCGACAACGCGTAAACACACGACTTCCGCTTGATGTCGCCATGACATTTATGTGCGCCATTTGACGCAGAAGCGTGATTCGGCCACGCACAAGTCATACAATCCCGCAGCATGCAGATCCGCTGCCCGACTATTATAAAATCTGAACTGTAAGGGTACTTCAGTCGACGAACTGCGCGCAGCTCGGGACGAAGGCGTGAGTGGCTACACGAGCGACGGGCTACACGAGCGACGTCCACGGCAGGCGAAGCATATCACAACAGTGAGGAGCCCAACATGACGCAAGTGGTCACAACCAGAACAACATACCTTGAGCGATACATTAACAGCGACTGTACATGCCGCAGTCCTCCTCCCCACGGCCAGCTTGGAGCATCAAGCGAACGCTATGAGCCAAATGAGCATGCATGTGAGTGGCATCAAGCTGCATCACATCTCAGATATAGAAAGTATCTTGATCTTGCCGCTGATGTTGTTTTCTTATTGGTGTGGGCTGCCCCCGCGAGGATCTCCCATCAACTCAAGCACACCCGACCACTTCCCGACAAAAAAACGCTTCACAAACCAGCTGATGGAGCGCAACTGTGTTGTAGGCGTGCATCTGGTCCACAGTACGCGGAACCCTGCAAAGGATGGTCGCACCCTGACTGGCCGAGTCATAATTACTATTGTGTGCTGTCCAGCCTGATCAGGCGGAGAAGGGATATTCGGAGGTACAGGCCCACAGGTCGTAAGCCTATGTGCTGGTGCCAATGGCTTGCTACATCCAGTGAAGTAAGATAGGCTTATCGCTTGCAGGCGAATCTCTTTGCGAGAGCTGAGCACGACTACTTCAGGCGCACATTCCCTTCAACAATTTCGCATTTGCCGTTCAAATTGGCTACTCTTTGTCGTCATGAAAAGGTGTTAAGTATCAAAACTCGCTTTCCGTGCAATGGAACAAGACGAGGCTGAAGCGTCTAGTTTAGAGAGTGGCACGGATGTGGAGGAATCTGCGTGCATTTCAGAAAGTGCAGTAGACTGTTCTGTGAAGTATGCGAAGGCAGTCAAGCGCAAGAGTGATGGTATTAGAAAAGGTATCATGGGTGCCCTCGCAATCTTTCAGGTTCTTACGCTAGTGCCTCTGGCTCTTGCGCGTGTGCTGAAGCCAAAGGTGGGAGCGTGTGTAAAGGTGCGGGTTGACATGTATGTTATATCAGCGAGATAGTGCGGCACGGTTTTTCCATCCGCATCCGGACACAATTTTGGATGCCCAGTTGAATTCAGATTGCCTTAGCTTTCATACACTGTATTGTGGTGACAGGGTGCTCTATAGCCGATTGTCCGTTTTGAGCATGCAGTGGGGAGCACTTATGGGCGTTCGAAGGCTTTCTCCACGACAATTTGGCCGTTTATCATGTGCAAGCGTGGTGTCAAGTGCGGCAGGAGCAATATTGACACGAGCAGGTTGCGTTTTTCCTCGGCCAGTTCGTGCTCCAGCGAACATTGTGAGCTCATGCATCAAGCCAGTTGTTGCAATTTGGGTACTGCGAGCGACAAAATCGTTGCATCCTTCTGCTTGGAGGGAGCGACAGCGGACAAGACGATACGGTGCGTATTGCTTTATTGATGAGCTCATGGCCCCAACGCGCTGGTTATTCGATGCAGGTCTCGCACCTTTACGTCTGCATCGTTCGCACATGAAGTCAGAGGCATTTATGATGCAAACTTCGTCAATTTACCATGCTGCTGTTTGCCAACATGACCTTTCCAGGCAATTCAGGAAAAGGCCCGGGGCGGAAGGGGGCCGTCTCATACGCCACGTAAAGTGCTGGCACCGCTTATTGTACCCGAGCCCATCACGAGCCTTTGATTTCACTTCACATCGACCGGAATGTTCATTATCATTTGATGATTATCTGTCAGTGCCATTATTGCTGATCGATCGGGGTCGCCGGGATGCAGAGTTGAGTCTTGCCAACATGCGGGCCCACGCTCGGCCGAAATGGGTGAACCAGCAAAGAAGTGTGGCAGTGGAGGGAAGTGCGCGGCAGAGTACAGGCAACACAGGGTCAGGTATGGGGGCCGCGTTGCTTGCTGGGCAGTGCAATGCGGCCGAAATGGCCGTGGAGTATCGAGAGGAACTAGCGGTCCTTGTGACTATGCTCGCTGATGAAGGCATCAAGCTTCCCCGGGGTCGAAGCCATCCTGCGCAACTGATGCGGTTTGCCATGTCCAATGGCATTCTTCAGGTGTGGATACAAGGCTCGTCTATCGCTTCCCGGGCTGCACTGTCGAATTGCTAATGTCCAGTTAGAGGAAGTAGTGCTGCAGAACAGTACATCATCATCCCGCCGTGTTTCATTGTGGGTGTCATAGCCACAGCCCCTTTCACACCCGCAACTTGAGTCATCATGGCCTGGTTGACATAGCAAGTGGGACACGCAACATCTGTACAAGCTACGTTCTTCTCCTCATGACTGCGTAGTTCCGACTTTGCTTCACAAACTGTCGCACACTGTGTCTGGATTGACAGGAGGGCAGCTCCTTGGATTGTTCTTGCGAAATCGTCACGCCACTTGCAGCACCAGCACTGTCATGATAAGTTGATGCAACAGAGTGGATGGCTGTGTAACAGCTCACCCGTGCCACTTGTGTTTTGAAAACGTCAAGGCAGAAACGACGAGAGAATTGATCACTGCAAATCGTTGGAAATGTTGCCCAACTTGGCAAAAGGTGCAGCTCAACAGTGCTTGCAACCTCGTGACATTTTTTGCTCTGCTAAAGCTTGTTAACTACATCTGAGGTTTGCGCATGGAGTGTAATCAGTGCAACCTGGCACGGTGCATGCAAGCTCCTCCACTTGCATGGTCGGGTATGCTGTTGATGGCTGATCTGATCGGCAGCACATGCTCACGTGCTGCCTCCGTGCCAGCTTCTTTCAGCGCATATCACTCGATTATTGCCATCAAATGCCCCAGAGATTCCATGATTGCTTGGGTCAGCAGGGTACCTAACGCGGTGACAAAAACGCCATGCACCGCGCTGCAGGCACGCACTGCAGCAACACGCATGGCGGCGTTGAAGGATACAGTATCACATCTCAGACGGCACACCAAGTGGTACTTAGAAATGAGTTTTCTCCAGCCGATCGAGCTCAAGAAGTGGCACCCTTACTGCCGTGTGGCTGGCCATTTTGAGGACACCGTGGTGTTGGAGATCTTCATCGGAAATCTCATCCAGCAGGTATGCGGGTAGCGCAGGGTGTCTGGAACGCTTGGAACAAGCTGTGATTGCACAGCAAGCCGTGCACAGTTCTGGTGGTTGCTTGGGGAAAGGGGAGAGCTTGGGTTTCATTCACTTGATGCCAACATTTTGGTGGTTCCTTGTGTAAGCAGGGGGAAGGGGAGAGCTCGGGTTCTATTAATTTGTTGCCAAGCGGATCAAACTGGTATCTGCAGTCCTGTTGTTTCCGCGCTGGATATCGGTACAACTTGACAGCGGTCAGCGGTCGGGACACGCACGCAAGCGGTGATCTTGCGAACAGATACATCAGCATACCAGCGGTCAGGCACAGCTTCTCAAGTCGCATCTCCTGTGATTTGGACCAGCAAGTAGCGGTTTTTTGCAATGATGCAAGCTAGCGTTTGGCCAGACGGCTTACCTTGCAAGTCCAGATGCCTGAACATGCATAAAGTCCTGGGGACAGCAATGGAAGTCGACTCCATTCTGGGCAACGCACTGATGCAAGCATGCATGGTCGACTGCCGGATAGCACCTGCAGCCAAATGCAATCAGTGTTTCGCCAGGCCTGTGATTTTTCGGGCCCAGATGGCCAAGTCTGCATGAATATCCGGGACGAAAATCATGGTCGGAACACATGCTGGTGGAGCACTGAGGTCAAGGTCTATGTGGGTGCATTGGTGCTGTGGAATGATTCATTGTTTCTTGAGCAGAACTAACAGCAGAGCTCCTGCAGAAATCGTTCTCGGAGTGCCAAAGTTTCCGAAGGCTCTGGTTTCGCTGATGGAGCTGGTGGTGAAGAAGCTCATGTCAGACGATGGCACCAAGCCCTCCCAGCTCACGACACTGCTGTACGTCGGAGACGTCACACTGGTGGATAGCATGAAGTTCCTTCGGATTGGTACAGCCATGGTGCGTGTGGTCTATTTGTCACTTGTCTTAAACGAGAATGAAAATGGCTGCGTCGCCCATTGTCAATACTGCTCCTGTAGCGTCTCGCTGGCTGATGTTTTTTGCGGGTCCAAACGTCCGAAGTTGATTGGATGATTAGGATAGAGATGGGGTCAAACCCCATTATGGCAAAGCACTGTACTCCTGGCGTATTTGCTCAAAGGTGAGTCGTCACTGAGACCTTCAATGCGCACATCAATGTGTCATGTTGCTCAGAACGTGTTGCCATTTTCAGAAGTGCAGTTGTATTTCTCGTTACGTGCACCTGTGCTTCGCCACATCAGGGATCGACCCCCATTTTTGTCCCTAAAATTCATGTATTTGCGGGCATCTACGGGTGTGACCCGCAATTATGGCGAAGCTCTGCGCCTGCACAGGCGACACTTGTATGACGCACACATTCTCAATCTGTGCTGTGTTAAGAATCGGCACAATGGCTGAACGCCACAGTTTGCGTCCAGGCAGTTGCCATGAACAAAAACTATCCGGGCCGGCTTCGTAAGATGTACGTCGTCGATGTCCCCGTGTCGGCGCTGTGGTTCCTACAAGCCGTGCTGCGTTTTGTCGGGCCCCACACCCGCCGAAAGATCGTTTCGTGCAGCAGCAAAGACCCGGACGCACTGCCGTCCGCGACGACAATCGTGCGCGCCAGCAGCACTCGTCATGGCCGCCCTCGAGCGCCCCTCACCCCCGCGCTGCGGTCGCCGCAGCTGCAGTTGGTGTCCTCGTCATCCCCCACCAGGCCCCTTCTGACCGCATCCGCTCATCGCCCTGATGTCGCAGACAGCGTATCATCCAGCCCTAGTAGAAAAGCGCCGGTCGAGTCGGTCAACGAGCAGCTGCACGCGCGGCTCAAGTCGATGACGAGAGCATCTGCATCCATGACGAGAGCGTCTGCATTGAGGCACCCTGCAACAATGTCGACGCCCTTCAACGACGAGAACGCCCCGGAGGCGTCGGCCAGCAGCCTTCCAAGCTCACGCCTGCCAGTGCGATCGCACTCTCCGGACGCATCCACTGCACCTGAGAGCAGTGAAACCAACAGCACCAGGGGCGGGGGGCGGGGGGCGGCAGGAGGGACGCCACGCCCCAGGCCCGCGGTCGGCGTCATGTGGCATCGGCTCCGCTCGTTGCGATCGTTGCCTCGGCGCATGCGGCAGCGCTGTGCGCGGGTGACGGAAAGCCCAAGCGCAGGGCAGCGGACGCGTTTGCGTGTGCGAAGTGCTTTGGCGGAGGCGTCCCCACTGGAGGCCCCGGGAGTGACTTCGCACAAGCTGTCAAGGGCGGCGTGCCGCAGTGATGACTGCACTACGTTGCAGGACGTGCTCTGGCGGGTTTGGGACGCTGTGCATGACCTGCTAGGGGGCCCAAACTTCTCTGCAGGTGACGGTGTCACCATGCTTGCGGCGCTCGGCATTTTGTTCATCTGCTTGCTCATGGCGCCGCCTTGCCTTTGGGATTCGCACCTTGTATGGTGAGTCAGCTGAAGTGCTCTTTTTCTGTCTGCGCGTGAGAGCAGCTCTTTGGTGAACGCCCTATGTTGATTCATCGACAAACGTGCAAAATGTGGCTCTCACAACCAAGACTGGGCAATGCTTTGCTACTTTGGCTGAGCTGTCCGCAGACTGATCAGTTGTCTGTTGCCACTACGGATCACGAAACTCTCTTGGGATAGCGTGGACATAAGCATGATGTTCCAGACTGTGTTCCCGAGCTAAGGTACTTCTGTCTACATGTGCATGGTGTTCACAACTTCACTGGAATATGTGTGTGACGTGGGATGATGAGACGCTCGTGCAATTGCAAACTGATTTGTAACCGTTCACACGATTTTGTAACAAACCTTGTCATTTGATTGCTTTGGAGGTGCACTTTGGAAACTTGAAGATGTTCAGGAAGTCATGCATGCCACAGGGT